>NC_057807.1:597270554-597480919 GCF_018294505.1 Triticum aestivum
TTTTTTGATATGATGCATGTTGATATGATTTGATCCATCATGTGTAGTAGATGTTGTTGGAGGAATATGCTTAAAATTTTATCTTGATATGATTTGAGTTCATTGTTTGTTTATGTATGCTTATGCTTATGGTGCTTTTGTTTATGAAACTCGAATAAGGCGGCCACCTCTTGCGGACAACATCGGCCCACGGTACTGCATGCTGGACTGGGCATTCGACAAGGGTCATCGTGCCCGTTTCATAGAGAACGGAGAGGTAAGTGATATGAAAGAAATTTTGATCAAAGTTCTCGGATTGATGAAAATGATTTCCTAACTTTTTGGCGTTCACTTTTTGACAGACGCTCCAGCCACTGCGCATGAGGGGTCACGGGGTTCATGGGCATATGGACTACGACGAGCGCTACGCGCCGTTCTTCAAGAGAGCCCGTCTGTTGGGTTTTGTGCTGCAGTTCAAGCGTCAGCCGTCGATGCTTGTCCACGCGGCTCTCACAGCTCTGATTGACCATTGGAGACCGGAGACCCATTCTTTCCATCTGCCATGCGGGGAGATGACGGTGACCCTAGAGGACTGGGGGATGATTACTGCAATGCCGATCGAGGGTCATGCACTCACCGGTCGAGTGGAGAGGGCCAACTGGCAGGAGAGGGTCACCACCCTCATCGGCGACTGCCCCGGTGCCAAGAGTAACCGTACATCCGGTGTGCCGTTGATCTGGCTCTCGAAGCACCGGAGGACATGCCCCCAAGGCGCAGATGAGGCGACTGTGGAGTTGTATGCGAGGGCCTATCTGTGGTATATTCTCTCGGAGGTCGTGTTTCCAGACAGCTCTGGGAACTCTGCCAACTGGGCGTATATGTTCTTCCTAGCGGACTGGGATGCAGGGTACAGTTGGGGGACGGCTCTCTCGCCTACCTATATCGTTCGGTAAGAGAGTGTCTAATTGCATACCTACCTACGAAAGTGTGTCCATGAAATTTTCTTATATCTGATCCTCATTTGATGTTTTGCAGCTTGACAACGCAACGCAGAGGACAGGAGACAAGTCCAATATGGGTGGCTTTGTCTGGGCCTTCTCCATTTGGATGTGGGAGCGGCTGACAGTGGGGCGTCCGGAGAAGTTGCCAAGACGCCCATGGGAAGACTATGGCGAAGAAGGCGACGAGACTTGAAACCCCACCGTAGCTTACGAGTGGGACGTTGTCAAACTCTACACGGGCCTAAACAAGACTTCGTACAAGACCTACACCAACGATTTGGACGCTTTGACGCATACGCAGGTATATGAACTCGCCCAACACCTTTCTCTTTGATTTCGACTTTTGACCGAGAGTGCGAACTTACCAAGGTATATGTAATAGGTAATCTGGTGCCCGTATCGACAAGAACGAGAGTGGGCCTTTGATCTGAACGTGATGTGCGATGCGGACCGTGGTATCTGGTGGTGCATCGTGCCCATGATCTGTGTGTACGCCGTCGAGTGGCATTTGCCACAACGCGTGGCCACGCAGTTTGGGATTTATCAGCATACCCCACCGGGCCAGCCCACTGATACCGGCGGCCACGCGCTCCACCTGTGAGCTCTTTGTTCTCCGTGAGATTATCATGTTTCTTGTTGCTTATGATGATCTCATTGCGTTTATGATGATTCTTGTTGCTTATGCCTTGCAGCATGAGCCGGCAGAAGAATCAGTCGATCACAGACTGGGGAGATGAGCATAAGACTCATGTGACGGAGTGGAACCGACGGAGGTGGCGTAAAGACGTGGAGAGGAGAGTGACTAACTGGGATGATTACCTAGGCCGACACATGAGGTGGTACGATGATGGCCAGAAGCACCATCTTCGTCTCAGGCCTCGATGGACGGCGGAAGACATCGCGTAGCTGGAGTGGGCTGACCCCGATGAACAGGCATACCAGACCGGCATCAGAGACATGCACAGTGGATTTAGGGAGTTTGCACCCCTCATCAACAGAATGGTACGTTTGAACCGATGGTCGTATTTAAAATATTTTATTCCTCAACATGACTGACTTATGCCGTTGCAGTCCGGTGAGCTGAACAGATGCATCTTTGAAGCCTCAGATGCACTAGGTCATCTTCCCGGGAGCGTACAATCTGAGACCAGAGTCAGGGGGACGATGAAGGTACAATTTCAGCCTCCTCGGAACAGATGCATCTTGTTCACTTGCAGTCAATCGATCTGATACTTATTATGACCTTGCTTCATTATGAGTGCAGAAGTTCGTGCAGCGTTGTCGCAAGCTGGTAGGGCTGCTTGGGTGTGCTGGAGCTGGGTCAGTTGAAGCTCATCAGCCTGTAGCCACACAGGGTATCATCGGCTCATCGAGCCATGCTCCCTCGTCGTCTAGGTTGGTTGGGGAGGAGGAGGAGGATGAGGAGGAGGAGGAGGAGGAGGAGGAGGCCACATATGAAGAAGGGGAGGAGGAGGATGAGAGCAACAGGGAGGAGGAGTACAATGAAGATTATGGACCTCCATCAACTCAAACGTCTCAAGCATCTCAGCTGCCGAAGAAGAGGAATCCGAAGACGAAGGATTTGCTGAGTTCGGAACCTTTCCAGAGACCGGTTCCTCGACGGCCCAAGAAGAAGACCGAAGAGAATCGTTCAAAGAGTAACGAGGAGTACCTCCAAGAGGGGAAGGAGCAACTGATTATGCTCTTCGATAGTTGGCTCTTTTAGTTTGGTTGAACTTCGTTTGATTGAACTTTTCTAGTGGTTATGAAGCTACGTGGAACTATGTGTTTGCTATTTGTGGATCTATGTGTTTGCTATTTGTGAAACTATGTGGAACTCCGTTTACTAATTAGTTGAAGTTCGTTTGAAATGTTCTATGCACTTCAAATTTGTTAATATGTATGTGATGCCCAAGTTTAATTGTTTGAGATCTGTGATATTGTTGTCATATTTGTGAAACTTGCTATAATATTATTGTCATATTGAATTTGAAAAGAAGCAAGCAATTGAACTTAAATTCATAAAACACAGGACCCTACCGCCAAGGACCCTGGCGGTAGGGTCAGACAGCCTACCGTCAGGGCACTTCAATGCTTCGTTACAGAATCATTACACTGAAAAAACAAGACCCTACCGCCATGGGCTCTGGCGGTAGGGTCGCACAGCCTGCCGCCAGGGCCCTTCAATTCTTCGTTACATAAACATTACACTGAAACAGGACCCTACCGCCTTGGGCTCTGGCGGTAGGGTCGCACAGCCTACCGCCAGAGCTCCTGGCGGTAGGTGCTTAACCACGTTCAGCGCAGTCAAACGGCCGCCGTCCCCCTCCGTCGCACTCCTACCGCCATGGGCCGTGGCGGTAGGCTATCTAACCCTACCGTCATAGGCCCTGGCGGTAGCAAAAGGGTCAAATCTCGAAAAAAAATCAAACAGGGGTCAGATCCTGAAATACTATCCAAAAAGGGTCAAAACACGAAATTCGGCCCCCACCCGAGAGCCTTCGAAGCATCTTGCGCTGGGTCTCATCGCCGGGAGGGGGCTCTGAGGGAGTTGGGAAGGCGGACACCGGTGGTGATATGACCGGACGCTTCTCTCCGCGCACCACCACACGCTCCAGCTCCATTCGCAGGTGACACTGGCGACCTGCGCGCCGTACGTACGCAGCAGCACAGCAGCAATGCGCCGTGTCCCACGCACTGTACCTTGCCGGTGGGAGAGCCGCCTCGACATAAGAGCAACTCCAATGGGACGACCCATTTCGTCTGTCACCGTTCGTTTGGGTCGGCGCGGACATAAAAGACGGTCCAACGCGTCAACCTAAATAGACGCCCGTCCGCTTTCGTCCGTCTGCCGACCCATTCCCGGCCCACTTTCGAACCGGCTCTCTCCTCCCCGCGCGTGCACAACCTCCGCCGTCTGCTTCATGGCCGACGCCGCCGGCCATTTTTCCGATGAAAAAGGATACATAGATAGTTCTTGCATACACGGATAAAAGAAAATATCAACTACTCGTCGCTTTCTGACTCCGACTCGACAATGTCCTCCTCCGACATCTGAATGTAGACGTCAGCAGCGTGCTTGTCCTCGAAGTCCCACCCCGATGTTTCTCGCAGCCTCAGTCTCATTTGAGCGGTCAGCTTCCGCGCGCGCTTGCCCTCCCGACAGGCGGCTCACTGCGTCCTCCTGGCCTTCCTCTCCGTCCTCCTCTGCTCATAGAACTGACGTTCGTCAACGATGTCCTACGGGAAGCATTCGCGCCACAACACCAAGGCTTGCACGTCCATCTCGGCGATGGCGAGGCGACGCATCCGCCTCCGGTGGACGCGACGCGACGATCCTCGTCGGTGAAAAGCCGCGGGAGAGGCACCAGATCCTGCGCCCGCTGGCTCGGCACGTCAGGAAAATTCATCTCCCGACTCGGCCGCCGGAGGCGCCACGCTGCCGCGTCGTACGCACGGGCCGCCTGCTCAGCGGTGTCGAAGGTGCCGAGGATGAGCCGTTTCTCGCCAAACAAAATCTCGGAGGCTAAGGCGACGGAGGACCGCTCGCGGACTCCGCAAAAATCCGAAGCGCCGAGGATGCGCATCGATATGGTGGCGCACAGGCGGCGAAGCTAGTGAGAGGGGGCGAGACAAGTGGGCGGCGGCGGCATACTGAGTGTGGAGGGAGCGTCATATTATAACGAGCGCCGGCCGCGGCGCGCCAAAATGCGCGCACGAACATTTCCCGCGCTCTGAAGCGCGCTAGGCCGAATTTCCCCTGTGCCCGCGAACCTTTCCCGCGCGCCGGCATTGCCGCTGGCATGATCTAAAGCGCGTGCGGTTATAAAATGGGTTGGCGCGTTGGGCGCGCTGCCGACCTAAATCTAAAAGAGGGCGGATGACGGGCGGGCGGCCGACCCAAACGGACAAAAGCGCCGTCCGTTTGGGTCGCCTCGTTGGAATTGCTCTAAGGCATCCCATGGTCGACGGGACCGGGAGCCGGAGGCTCCCGTGCTGTGGCGCCTGCAAGTAGCGACGCAGAGGTTAGTTAAGCCACCGTTCATAGGAAATTAAGCTGGATTAGCAAGGCAGACCTCTGCTGGAGAACAGAGAAAACACAAGTACATCTTGATACTGATTACTGACTGACGGATATGTTCTTGAGCATAAATCGCATCTGCAGCACAGCTGATTGATCAGTGAATGACATCATGACTTCATCCATGAACTCACTCATCAGTCATGATCAAATTATATCCCTCCCTGCCGGAAAAGGTACTGAATTTTGTTTCTCTGAAAATGCAAACGATGCCACATGAAGCTAGACTCCTGCACAAAAGTATTTTAGGTCCTTAACCGAAAAGGCAACTTCTATCTAATGATTCAGGTCCGCGGTCTGAATCTTGCACAAAGGTATTTTTGGCTCCATGTGTCTTGTTTCATGATTAACCAAACAGGGGTGTCTGAAGCCCGAGTTCGGTCTGAATCTTGGCGAAACAGGAAGTGAATTCAGAAAGGGTACGAAAGAAGCATAAGCAGTTAAGTGCCTCTTGACAATGGCTCCATGTGTCTTGTTTCATGATTAACCAAACAGGGGTGTCTGAAGCCCGAGTTCGGTCTGAATCTTGGCGAAACAGGAAGTGAATTCAGAAAGGGTACGAAAGAAGCATAAGCAGTTAAGTGCCTCTTGACAATGGACTCCTCTAGCTCCTGAGCTTCTGATTCGCCTCCTCGCACACACTGCTCCTGTCCTGAAAATCTATTCCAGAGACTCACAGGGAACTATCGAGATTAACCAACATGCAAGGATTTAGGAAGAAAACCTTATTGTTGAGATCCAAGCGTGGTTACTCAACCCAAGATGCAGCCAGGTTCTGCAAACGAGTGCATGCCCAATCACACATTCAATCTTTTTTCCTACATACAGACCAGCAATTCTAATCCTAGAGGAGATTCCTGCCATCGAAGCTGTTCAGCGGAATGGAAAGGCTGTGGTAGGGTTGATCAAAGACGACACTACGTGAGTGCGGATGCCAGAAACAGAGACCTGTTTTGGTAGCTGTAAGAAACAGCTGGCTCCACGCCGTGGAGTTAAAACGTTCAGAGCCGCTACCAAGGGAGACAGAAGAAAACCAGAGCTAGACCATTAGGTGCCAGAACCCAAAATACCAACAGATACAAACCAAAGTTTTGTGGAGACAGAAATAGGCAACCATTTGGCAAAAGCAGCAGAAACAAGATAACAAGTTGCAATCTAATAACTTGCATTTCACAACAGATCAGTCTCAAGGCACAGGAGTTTAGCCGAAGCAGGAATAGAAATACAGTAATTAAACGACAGACAGGATCATTGCTCGCCCGGGATAAGAGTCTGCAGCAACAAAAGCAATGACCATGAACAAAAACCTTCTGCTAGATAGATGCCTATTTCTTCTTGATGGCAGCCTTGGTAACCTTGGCGCCGGTGGGGTCCTTCTTCTCCACGCCCTTGATGACACCAACAGCAACCGTTTGTCTCATGTCACGCACAGCGAAGCGGCCAAGAGGAGGGTAGGTGGCGAAGGTCTCCACAACCATGGGCTTGGTGGGAATCATCTTCACGATACCAGCGTCACCGTTCTTCAGGAACTTGGGCAGCGCCTCCAGCTCCTTACCAGATCGCCTGTCGATCTTAGTCACCAGCTCAGCAAACTTCACAGCAATGTGGGAGGTGTGGCAGTCCAGCACTGGGGCGTAGCCGTTGCCGATCTGACCAGGGTGGTTCATGATGATGACCTGGGAGGTGAAGTTGGCTGCCTCCTTGGCAGGGTCATCCTTGGAGTTGGATGCAACAAACCCACGCTTCAGATCCTTAACAGCAACGTTCTTCACGTTGAAGCCAACATTGTCACCAGGAAGCGCCTCCAGGAGGGACTCGTGGTGCATCTCAACGGACTTGACCTCAGTTGTCAGACCAGTGGGACCAAAGGTAACAACCATACCAGGCTTGATGACACCAGTCTCAACACGGCCAACAGGCACAGTTCCAATGCCACCAATCTTGTAAACGTCCTGAAGGGGAAGACGCAGGGGCTTGTCTGAGGGCCTCTTGGGCTCGTTGATCTGGTCAAGAGCCTCAAGAAGGGTAGGGCCCTTGTACCAGTCAAGGTTGGTGGACCTCTCAATCATGTTGTCACCCTCAAACCCAGAGATGGGAACAAAGGGAACCTTGTCAGGGTTGTAGCCGACCTTCTTCAGGTACGAAGAGACTTCCTTGACAATTTCCTCATAACGGGCCTTTGAGTACTTGGGAGTGGTGGCGTCCATCTGTATAAGATAACCAGAGCAATCCCATCAGTTAAACAAAATTATTGAAGCACTAGTATATATAAACAAATATGATAAAAAGCAAAAAATTATAGCACTCATGTGATGGAAGTTGCAGGAATGAGATAATGAGCCAAACAAACAGTTTATAACTTACAAATTAAGATACAATTAGAACTAGTCAAGTTGTGATATTAAATCACCCAGATTTGGCAACATGACAAAAATTAATCAATTACAATGCAATTCAGCAGTACTTAAGCTGGGAATTAACCAAGTAACTCTGAGCATTCAGATCAAGCATGTAGAACAACACTACATATCTAAATTAGATAAAAGAAGGCAATCAACATATGTAGTTAATCAATTACAATGCAACTCAGCAGGACTATTGAAGCTGGGCATTTACTAGGTAACTCTGAGCATTCACATCAAGCATGTAGAACAATATTACAGATGTAAATTAGATAAAACAAGGCAATCAACATATATATTATAGATTAACCAGTCAGTGTTGCACGAAAATCAGAATTAGACAAACATCAAATCAGTTTACAGAATATTTAGGCAAGAAAGAGCATTGGAAGTTGAATGGCAAGTATACCTTGTTACAGCAGCAGATCATCTGCTTCACTCCAAGAGTGAAAGCAAGGAGGGCATGCTCACGGGTCTGGCCATCCTTGGAGATACCAGCCTCAAAACCACCAGTGGTGGAGTCAATGATGAGCACAGCACAGTCAGCCTGGGAGGTACCAGTAATCATGTTCTTGATGAAGTCACGGTGACCAGGAGCATCAATGACGGTGCAGTAGTACTTGGTGGTCTCGAACTTCCACAGGGCAATATCAATGGTGATACCCCTCTCACGCTCGGCCTTCAGCTTGTCAAGCACCCAGGCGTACTTGAAAGACCTCTTGTTCATCTCGGCGGCTTCCTTCTCGAACCTCTCGATCACACGCTTGTCAATACCTCCAAGCTTGTAGATCAGATGGCCAGTGGTGGTCGACTTGCCAGAGTCGACATGGCCAATGACCACGATGTTGATGTGAGTCTTCTCTTTACCCATGGCTGAAGCTAGCAAACAGAAACATCAAAGTAAGCATGTCTTAGAAACAACAGATCCAAGTGAAGAAGTGTCAACAAAGTAATATCATGTCTATTTGTGAGGTTAACATATGAAACAACCATGCAGACAAGTATGCGTTTAACAAGATGGAATTGCACTTGAAGCAATTAGACAGCAGGTACTTGTTAGATCTACGAATTACTGCGGTAATAACGCGAACAAAATTCACCATACAAGTACATGATGAAGTTCATGCTGTAAACTCTCATAGAGAACTCACAGATCCTACAGAACCAGAAGTACTACACGAATCCATCCAACAATACATGCAACAAAGCACGGACATGATTCAGGAACATCTCGCGAGACCCAATCGGTAACAGAAACACTAAAAAACCGACAGATCAAGGCCACGGCATGACATCAAAATTAAAGACGAAAAAAAAGACATGCATCCGCTCATAGATGAACCTGCGGCTAGATCTACTCGCAGATTTACCGCTACTAAGGAGAGGCACCCGCGCGAAGCCGAACCAAGGACTCGGCTTCGAGAAAATCCGTCAAACCACGGACGAAATCGACGCGCATCACCGCAAAAAGAACCTAAAACTCGATCTACCGGCACGCTACAGCTGCTACACGGAGACATGGCCCGAGATCTGAAGCTATTCGAGACCACGGACAACGAATCGAAGCAGAGAAGGGGGGCGGATCGGGATGCTCACCTCCGAGGAAGGAGAAGGAACCGAGAGGAGGCGGCGGCGGGGATGGGGGGACTGAGAGGAGGGGCTCGGACGAGAGGAATGGCCCTATATATGGACAGCGATGGGCGCTAGGGTTTCTTCTCGGCCGTCGGATCCGGGTCCGATGGATGCCGACTTTAGGGAGGCGGCTGAGGGCGGTTTGCCTTTTCTTTTTCTCGCTGGTAAATAACGTGTAAAAAAGATGAAGATACATGCTGCTTTAATTGGCTGAAGCTATGGTCGCTTCCCCTTCCAAGCAAGGTTCGTCACTTCTTGTGGCGCATGGCTACAAATACCTTACCGCTGCGCATGAAGCTCCAGCATGGAGGTATGCATGTTGATACTCGATGTCCTATGTGTTTTCGTTTGAATGAGGATGGTGGGCATTGCTTCATTAAGTGTAAGAGGGTTAAGGAAGTTTGGAGGAAAGCTCGGTTGGAGCATGTCAGATTGCAAATTATAAATTGTACTGATGCTTTCGGCTGTATGGAGAAAATTTTGAACCTCAATGATGAAGAAAAAATTAAATCATGCCTGCTCCTTTGGTGTTGGTGGCGTGAAAGGAATAGTGCAAATGCGGGAAATGAAATCAAACCTTCTGATGAAATCTGTCATTCTATTGACTATCTTTGTATGCAATTTTCGAAGGTAAAGAAAGAAGGGAGAATACATGAACATCAGCAGAAGGAAAGATGGTCCAGACCTCCACCGGAAATCTTGAAAATCAACACTGATGGTGCCTTCCTGAAGGAATCAAATTCTGGAGGTTGGGGCTTTGTTATCAAGAACAATTCTGGTACGGTAATAGCAGCTGGGGCAGGGAATTTGGAGCAAGTCTCGGATGCCCTTCATTCGGAGGCGTTGGCAATGTTGCATGCTGTTAACACAGCCATCCAGATGGGTTGCCATCGAGTGATTGTCGAAACTAACTCTGTGCAACTGAAGATAGCGGTGAGCAATGAAGACTATGATCTTTCTGCATTAGGAGCTATCTTCAAAGATATTAAGTTTCAACTGAGAGTGGGTTTCAATGATGTAACTGTTGTATCTTGTCCTCGGACTTGTAATTTAGTTGCGCATTGTTTAGCTGCGTATGGTACTAAATTAGAAGCTGGAAAATGCGAGATTTGGCTCGGCTAGTACCCAGAACTTGTAAAGGATGTTGTTGCTAGCGACTTGTCCAGCCCTTGTACTTAATGGAATGCATCGTGTTCCTTTCAAAAAAAATAACGTGTAATGCACGTTTTCTCAAAATGTATCCAAAGTTGTGGTCGGACAAACGATTTGTGAAAATATTTGCACCGGATAAAAGAGTACATAGGGATAGGTTGTGTGATCATCCTTTGTAATCCCTCTTTTTGTTATGGGTCCATGTATTTTCAAACATAATTGATACTCTCTGCGTAAACTAATGTAAGATGATTCATACAAATATTCAATTCATCTCCGAGCTCATCTACACCCTGTAAACAGTAATTCAAATAAAATACTAGACAAATTCAAAAAAATGGTGAAAAATGTTGAGTGCATGATAACCAAGCCAAATTTCAGCTCATTCAGACATCTGAGTAGTTCTCAGGAAAAAAATTAGCTCCAAACAGTGCAAAATAGTAAACTTTTTTACAAACCTCGAATTTGTCTTTTTTTGCTGAGAGCTCATCAGATGTTCAAATACGTTGAATTTTTATAGGGACGTCACGAACTCACGCATCTTTCATCACAAAAAAATGGAATTTTTTTAATTTTTGTATTTTTAAAGATATTTACATCTCTAAGTATTTTCCTCCCATTAAGATCATCTCTCTTAGAAACGATATTATGAATTTTAAGCAACTTGATCATGAGCATATTGCACAATCTTGAGAGAGGATGAAATTGATGATACGTAATTTCCCTACACCTGGTTTGAATTTGTTTATGATTATACAAAAAATTATGCCGGAATGAATTTTGCTTCTACAAATCTTTTAGATTCGGCCGCAGGAGGCACTTTTATTAAATTACTTTAGGAGAGGCTACTAAGCTCCTAGATAATATCACGGTTAATTATTCTCAATGGCACACCGAAAGATCCATTGGTAAAAAGGTTAATGCGATTGAAGAGATTAATGTTTTGAGTGGAAAGATGGATGAACTTATGAAATTATTTGCTAATAAGAATATTTCTTCTGATCCTAATGATATGCCTTTGTCCACTTTGACTGAGAATAATAATGAATCTATGGATGTGAATTTTGTTGGTAGGAATTTTGGTAACAACGCGTATAGAGACAATTTTAATCCTAGGTCGTTCCCTAGTAATTCCTATAATAATTATGGTAATTCCTACAACAATTCTTATGCAAATTTTAATAAGACGCCCTCTGATTTTGAGAATAGTGTTAAAGAATTTACGAGTTTGCAAAAGAATTTTAATGCTTTGATTGAAGAAAAAATTCTCAAGATTGGTGATTTGGCTAGGAACGTGGATAGAATTTCTCTTGATGTTGATTCTTTGAAACTTAGATCTATCCCACCTTAGCATGATATTAATGAGTCTCTCAAGGCCATGAGAATTTCCACTGATGAGTGCAAAGAAAGAACCGCTAAGATGCGTGCTAAAAAGATTGGTTTGTAAAAGCGTGTTCTTCTAGTTTCCATGATAATAATTATGAAGATCTAAAAGTTATTAATGTGACTCCTATTGAATCTTTGTTTTCTAAAATTAATCTTGATAAAGATGGGACTGGAGATGAGTCAGCTTTAGTTAAAAGGCGTCCCAATGATTCGGAGTTTTTAGATCTAGATGCAAAAATTGATAAAAGTGGGATTGGAGAGGTCTGCTTTTGTCTCTGGATGTCAAATGCCCCTTCACGGGCAAGCGGGAGGCTCTCGAAAAGACTTTAATTAGCAATGAACCCACTCTTTTGGGTTTCAAGGAATTAAATTATGATAATTGTTCTTTAATAGATTGTATTTCCTTGTTGCAATCCATGTTAAATTCTCCTCGTGCTTATAGTCAAAACAAAGCTTTTACTAAACATATCGTTGATGCTATGATGCAATCTTTTGAAGAAAAGCTTGAATTAGAAGTTTCTATCCCTAGAAAACTTTATGATGAGTGGGAACCTACTATTAAGATTAAGATTAAAGATTATGAATGCCATGCTTTGTGTGATTTGGGTGCTAGTGTTTCCACAATTCCAAAAATTTGTGTGATGTATTAGGTTTCCGTGAATTTGATGATTGTTCTTCAAATTTGCATCTTGTGTCCACTATTAAGAAACCTATGGGAAGGATTAATGATGTTCTTATTGTTGCAAATAAGAATTATGTGCCCGTAGATTTCATTGTTCTTGATATAGATTGCAATCCTACATGTCCTATTATTCTTGGTAGACCTTTCCTTAGAACGATTGGTGCAATTATTGATATGAAAGAAGGAAACATTAGATTCCTTTCCATTAAGGAAAGGCATGGAACACTTTCCTAGGAAGAAAATTCAATTGCCATATGAATCTATCATGAGAGCCACTTATGGATTGCATACCAAAGATGTCAATACCTAGACCTATTCGTGTTTTTATGCCTAGCTAAGGGCGTTAAATAATAGCGCTTGTTGGGAGGCAACCCAATTTTATTTGTGTTCTTTGCTTTTTGTTCCTGTTTAGTAATAAATAATTTATCTAGACTCTGTTTAGATGTGGTTTTATGTTTTAGTTAGTGTTTGTGCCAAGTTAAACCTTTAGGATAACTTACGGTGACAGTTGTGTTTATCCTGCTGAAAATCAGAAACTTTTGCGCACAGTAAATTAGTTTTCAAAATTCACAGAAACGTGATTTTGATCTGACTCTTTTTATATGGATTGGTACACAAATTTATCAGGTTTCCTAATTTGGCTGGATTGTTGTAGTTACATAAGTATTCGAGAGTTATAGATTACTACAGACTGTTCTGTTTTTGACAGATTCTGTCTTCCGCGTATTGTTTGCTTATTTTGATGAATCTATGGGTATTATCGGGAGGTATGAACCATGGAAAAGTTGGAATACAGTAGATATTACACCAATATAAATAAAGAATGAGTTTGCAATAGTACCTTAAAGTGGTGATTTATTTTCTTATACTAACGAAGTTCATGAGATTTTTTGTTGAGTTTTGTGTTGTGAAGTTTTCAAGTTTTGGGTAAGGATTTGATGGAATATGGAATAAGGAGTGGCAAGAGCCTAAGCTTGGGGATGCCCAAGGCACCCCAAGGTAATATTCAAGGACAACCAAAAGCCTAAGTTTGGGGATGCCCCGGAAGACATCTCCTCTTTCGTCTTCGTCTATCGGTAACGTTACTTGAGGCTATATTTTTATTCACCACATGATATGTGTTTTGCTTGGAGCATCTTGTGTGATTTGAGTATTTGCTTTTTAGTTTACCACAATCATACTTGTTGTACACACCTTTTGGGAGAGACACGCATGATTCGTGATTTAATAGAATATTTTATGTGCTTCACTTATATCTTTTGACCTAGGCAATATTGCTCTAGTAATTCACTTATATCTTTTTAGAGCACGGCGGTGGCTTTATTTTATAGAAATCAATGAACTCTCATGCTTCACTTATATTATTTTGAGAGTCTTTTAGAACAACATGGTAATTTGCTTTGGTTATAAAATTAGTCCTAATATGATGGGCATCCAAGGGGGGTATAATAAAAACTTTCATAAAAAGTGCATTGGATACTATGAGAAGTTTGATTGTTTATGATTGTTTTGAGATATGAAGATGGTGATATTAGAGTCATGCTAGTGGAGTAATTGTGAATTTGATAAATACTTGTGTTGAGGTTTGTGAGTCCCGTAGCATGCACGTATGGTGAACCGTTATGTAACGAAGTTGGAGCATGAAGTATTTTTTTATTGTCATCCTTTGTGTGGAGGTCGGGATCGTGTGATGGTTAACTCCTACCAACCCTTCCCGTAGGAGCATGCACGTAGTGCTTGGTTTCGATGACTTATAGATTTTTGCAATAAGTATGTGAGTTCTTTATGACTAATGTTGAGTCCATGGATTATACGCACTCTCACCCTTCCACCATTGCTAGCCTCTCTTGTGTCGTGCAACTTTCGCCGGTACCATACACCCATCATATACCTTCCTCAAAACAGCCACCATACCTACCTATTATGGCATTTCCATAGCCATTCCGAGATATATTGCCATGCAACTTTCCACCGTTCCATTGACACATTTCATCATTGTCATATTTCTTTGCATGATCATGTAGTTGACATCGTATTTGTGGCAAAGCTACCTTTCATAATTCTTTCATACATGTCACTCTTAATTCATTGTGAAGGAAATATGCCCTAGAGGCAATAATAAAGTTATTATTTATTTCCTTATATCATGATAAATGTTTATTATTCATGCTATAATTGTATTAACCGGAAACATAATACATGTGTGAATACATAGACAAACATAGTGTCACTAGTATGCCTCTACTTGACTAGTTCGTTGATCAAAGATGGTTGTGTTTCCTGACCATAGACATGAGTTGTCATTTGATTAACGGGATCACATCATTAGGAGAATGATGTGATTGACTTGACCCATTCCGTTAGCTTAACACTTGATCGTTTAGTATGTTGCTATTGCTTTCTTCATGACTTATAAATGTTCCTACAACTATGAGATTATGCAACTCCCGTTTACCGGAGGAACACTTTGTGTGCTACCAAACGTCACAACGTAACTGGGTGATTATAAAGGAGCTCTACAGGTGTCTCCAAAGGTACATGTTGAGTTGGCGTATTTCGAAATTAGGTTTTGTCACTCCAATTGTCGGAGAGGTATCTCTGGGCCCCCTCAGAAATGCACATCACTATAAGCCTTGCAAGCAATGTAACTAATGAGTTAGTTATGGAATGATGCATTACATAACGAGTAAAGAGACATGCCGGTAATGAGATTGAACTAGGTATTGAGATACTGATGATCGAATCTCGGGCAAGTAACATACCGATGACAAAGGGAACAACGTATGTTGTTATGTAGTTTGACCGATAAAGATCTTCGTAGAATATGTAGGAGCCAATATGAGAATCCAGGTTCCGCTATTGGTTATTGACCGGAGACGTGTCTTGGTCATGTCTACATAGTTCTCGAACCCGCAGGGTCCGCACGCTTAAAGTTAGATGACCATTATATTATGAGTTCATGTGTTTTGATGTACTGAAGATAGTTTGGAGTCCCGGATATGATCACGGACATGACGAGGAGTCTCTAAATGGTCGAGACATGAAGATTGATATATTGGACGACTATATTCGGACACCAGAATGGTTCCGAGGGTTATCGGATATATATCGAAGTACCGGGGGTTTACCGGAACCCCCCCCCCCCCGGGGGGGGGGGTTAATGGGCCTCATGGGCCCAAAGTGGAGAAGAGGAGGGGCGGCCAGGGCAGGCCGCGCGCCCTCTCACCCTCTAGTCCGAATAGGACAAGGAGGGGGGGGGGGCGGCGCCCCCCTTTCCTTCCTCCCATCTCTCCCTTCCCCCCCTCTCCTACTTGGACAAGGAAAGGAGGGAGTAGGACTCCTCCTGGCGTGCCCCCTCCCCCTTGCTCCTTTATATATGGGGGCAGGGGCACCTCTAGACACAACAACAATTGATCCTTGAGATCTATTAGCCGTGTGCGGTGCCCCCCTCCACCATATTCCACCTCGATAATATCGTAGCGGTGCTTAGGCGAAGCCCTGCGTCGGTAGAGCATCATCATCGTCACCACGCCTTCGTGCTGACGGAACTCTCCTTCGACACTCGGCTGGATCGGAGTTCGAGGGACGTCATCGAGCTGAACGTGTGCATGAACTCGAAGATGCCGTGTTTTCGGTGCTTGATCGGTCGGGCCGTGAAGATGTACGACTACATCAACCGCGTTGTGCTAACACTTCCGCTTTCAGTCTACGAGGGTACGTGGGCAACACTCTCCCCTCTCGTTGTTATGCATCACCATGATCTTGCATGTGCGTAGGAATTTTTTTGAAATTACTATGTTCCCCAACAATGGCATCCGAGCCTGGTTTTATGCGTAGATGTTATATGCACGAGTAGAACACAAGTGAGTTGTGGGTGATACAAGTCATACTGCTTACCAGCATGTCATACTTTGGTTCGACGGTATTGTTGGATGAAGCAGCCTGGACTGACATTGCGCGTACGCTTACGCGAGACTGGTTCTACCGACGTGCTTTGCACATAGGTGGCTGGCGGGTGTCAGTTTCTCCAACTTTAGTTGAATCGAGTGTGGCTACACCCGGTCCTTGAGAAGGTTAAAACATCACTAACTTGACGAACTATCGTTGTGGTTTTGATGCGTAGGTAAGAACGGTTCTTGCTCAGCCCGTAGCAGCCACGTAAAACTTGCAACAACAAAGTAGAGAACGTCTAACTTGTTTTTGCAGGGCATGTTGTGATGTGATATGGTCAAGACGTGATGCTATATTTTATTGTATGAGATGGTCATGTTTTGTAACCGAGTTATCGGCAACTGGCAGGAGCCACATGGTTGTTGCTTTATTGTATGCAATGCAATTGCCCTGTAATTGCTTTACTTTATCACTAAGCGGTAGCGATAGTCGTAGAAGCAATAGGTGGCAAAACGACAACGATGCTACGATGAAGATCAAGGTGTCGCGCCGGTGACGATGGTGATCATGACGGTGCTTCAGAGATGGAGATCACAAGCATAAGATGATGATGGCCATATCATATCACTTATATTGATTGCATGTGATGTTTATCCTTTATGCATCTTATTTTTCTTTTATTGACGGTAGCATTATAAGATGATCTCTCACTAAATTTCAAGGTATAAGTGTGCTCCCTGAGTATGCACCATTGCAAAAGTTCTTTGTGCTAAGACACCACGTAATGATCGGGTGTGATAGGCTCTACGTTCAAATACAACGGGTGCAAAACAGTTGCACACGCGGAATACTCAGGTTAAACTTGACGAGCCTAGCATATACAGATATGGCCTCGGAACACTGAGACCGAAAGGTTGAGCGTGAATCATATAGTAGATATGATCAACATAGTGATGTTCACAATTGAAAACTACTCCATCTCACGTGATGATCGGACATGGTTTAGTTGATTTGGATCACGTGATCACTTAGATGATTAGAGGGATGTCTATCTAAGTGGGAGTTCTTAAGTAATATGATTAATTGAACTTAAATTTATCATGAACTTAGTACCTGATAGTATTTTGCTTGTCTATGTTCGTTGTAGATAGATGGCTCGTGCTGTTGTTCCGTTGAATTTTAATGCGTTCCTTGAGAAAGCTAAGTTGAAAGATGATGGTAGCAATTACACTGACTGGGTCCATAACTTGAGGATTATCCTCATTGCTGCACAGAAGAATTGTGTCCTAGAAGCACCGCTGGGTGCCAGGCCTGCTGTAGATGCCACTGATGACGTTAAGAACGTCTGGCAGAGCAAAGCTGATGACTACTCGATAGTTCAGTGTGCCATGCTTTATGGCTTAGAATCGGGACTTCAACGACGTTTTGAACATCATGGAGCATATGAGATGTTCCAGGAGTTGAAGTTAATATTTCAAGAAAATGCCCAGATTGAGAGATATGAAGTCTCCAATAAGTTCTATAGCTGCAAGATGGAAGAGAATAGTTTTGTCAGTGAATATATACTCAAAATGTCTGGGTATAATAATCACTTGATTCAACTGGGAGTTAATCTTCCTGATGATAGTGTCATTGACAGGATTCTTCAATCACTGCCACCAAGCTACAAGAGCTTCGTGATGAACTATAATATGCAAGGGATGGACAAGACTATTCCCGAGCTCTTCGCAATGCTAAAATCTGCGGAGGTAGAAATCAAAAAGGAGCATCAAGTGTTGATGGTCAATAAGACCACCAGTTTCAAGAAAAAGGGTAAAGGGAAGAAGAAGGGGAACTTCAAGAATAACTTCAAATTAGTTGTTGCTCAAGAGAAGAAACCCAAATCTGGACCTAGGCCTGAGACTGAGTGCTTCTACTGCAAGCTGACTGGTCACTGGAAGCGGAACTGCCCCAAGTATTTGGTGGATAAGAAGGATGGCAAGATGAACAAAGGTATATGTGATATACATGTTATTGATGTGTACCTTATTAATGCTCGCAGTAGCACCTGGGTATTTGATACTAGTTCTATTGCTAATATTTGCAAGTCGAAATAGGTACTACGGATTAAGTGAAGATTGGCTAAGGACGAGGTGACGATGCGCGTGGGAAATGGTTCCAAAGTCGATGTGATCGCGGTCGGCACGCTACCTCTACATCTACCTTCGGGATTAGTTTTAGACCTAAATAATTGTTATTTGGTGCCAACGTTGAGCATGAACATTATATCTGGATCTTGTTTGATGCGAGACGGTTATTCATTTAAATCAGAGAATAATGGTTGTTCTATTTATATGAGTAATATCTTTTATGGTCATGCACCCTTGAAGAGTGGTCTATTTTTATTGAATCTCGATAGTAGTGATACACATATTCATAATGTTGAAGTCAAAAGATGCAGAGTTGATAATGATAGTGCAACTTATTTGTGGCACTGCCGTTTGGGTCATATTGGTGTAAAGCGCATGAAGAAACTCCATACTAATGGACTTCTGGAATCACTCGATTACGAATCACTTGGTACTTGCGAACCGTGCCTCATGGGCAAGATGACTAAAATGCCGTTCTCCGGAACTATGGAGCGAGCAATAGATTTGTTGGAAATCATACATACTGATGTATGTGGTCCAATGAACATTGATGCTCGCGGCGGGTATCGTTATTTTCTCACCTTCACAGATGATTTGAGCAGATATGGATATATCTACTTAATGAAACATAAGTCTGAAACATTTGAAAAGTTCAAAGAATTTCAGAGTGAAGTAGAAAATCATCGTAACAAGAAAGTAAAGTTTCTACAATCCGATCGTGGAGGAGAATATTTGAGTTACGAGTTTGGTTTGCATTTGAATTAATGCGGAATAATTTCGCAACTCACGCCACCCGGAACACCACAACATAATGGTGTGTCCGAACGTCGTAATCGGACTTTACTAGATATGGTGCGATCTATGATGTCTCTTACTGATTTACCACTATCGTTTTGGGGTTATGCTTTAGAGACAGTCGCATTCACGTTAAATAGGGCACCATCAAAATCCGTTGAGACGACGCCTTATGAATAATGGTTTGGCAAGAAACCAAAGTTGTCGTTTCTTAAAGTTTGTGGGTGCGATGCTTATGTGAAGAAACTTCAACCAGATAAGCTCGAACCCAAATCGGAGAAATGTGTCTTCATAGGATATCCAAAAGAGACTATTGGGTACACCTTCTATCATAGATTTGAAGGCAAGACTTTTGTTGCTAAATTTGGATCCTTTCTAGAGAAGGAGTTTCTCTTGAAAGAAGTGAGTTGGAGGAAAGTAGAACTTGATGAGGTAACTGTACCTGCTCCCTTATTGGAAAAAAGTTCATCACATAAAACAGTTCCTGTGACGACTACACCAATCAGTGAGGAAGCTAATGATATTGAGCATGAAACTTTAGATCAAGTTACTACCGAACCTCGTAGGTCAACCAGTGTAAGATCCGCACCAGAGTGGTATGGTAATCCTATTCTGGAAGTCATGTTACTTGACCATGGCGAACCTACGAACTATGAGGAAGCGATGATGAGCCCAGATTCCGCAAAATGGTTTGAGGCCCTGAAATCTGAGATGGGATCCATGTATGAGAACAAAGTATGGACTTTGGTTGACTTGCGCGATGATCGGCAAGCCATCGAGAATAAATGGATCTTCAAGAAGAAGACTGACGCTGATGGTAATGTTACTATCTACAAAGCTCGACTTGTTGCGAAAGGTTTTCAACAAGTTCAAGGAGTTGACCACGATGAGACTTTCTCACCCGTAGCGATGCTTAAGTCTGTCCGAATCATGTTAGCAATTGCCGCATTTTATGATCATGAAATATGGCAAATGGATGTCAAAACTACATTCCTGAATGGATTTCTGGAAGAAGAGTTGTATATGATACAACCAGAAGGTTTTGTCGATCCAAAAGGTGCTAACAAAGTGTGCAAGCTCCAGCGATCCATTTATGGACTGGTGCAAGCCTCTCGGAGTTGGAATAAACACTTTGATAGTGTGATCAAAGCATATGGTTTTATACAGACTTTTGGAGAAGCCTGTATTTACAAGAAAGTGAGTGGGAGCTCTGTAGCATTTCTGATATTATATGTAGACGACATATTATTAATTGGAAATGATATAGAATTTCTGGATAACATAAAAGGATACTTGAATAAAAGTATTTCAATGAAAGACCTCGGTGAAGCTGCTTACATATTAGGCATCAAGATCTATAGAGATAGATCAAGACGCTTAATTGGACTTTCACAAAGCACATACCTTGATAAAGTTTTGAAAAAGTTCAAAATGGATCAAGCAAAGAAAGGGTTCTTGCCTATATTACAAGGTGTGAAGTTGAGTCAGACTCAATGCCCGACCACAACAGAAGATAAAGAGAAAATGAAAGATGTTCCCTATGCTTCAGCCATAGGCTCTATCATGTATGCAATGTTGTGTACCAGACATGATGTATGCTTAGCAATAAGTTTAGCAGGGAGGTGCCAAAGTAATCCAGGAGTGGATCACTGGACAGCGGTCAAGAATATCCTGAAATACCTGAAAAGGACTAAGGATATGTTTCTCGTTTATGGAGGTGACAAAGAGCTAGTCGTAAATGGTTATGTCGATGCAAGCTTTGACACTGATCCGGACGATTCTAAATCGCAAATCGGATACGTGTTTATATTGAGCGGTGGAGCTGTCAGTTGGTGCAGTTCTAAACAAAGCGTCATGGCGGGATCTACATGTGAAGAAGAGTACATAGCTGCTTCGGAAGCAGCAAATGAAGGAGTTCATATCCGATCTAGGTGTCATACCTAGTGCATCGGGACCAATGAAAATCTTCTGTGACAATACTGGTGCAATTGCCTTGGCAAAGGAATCCAGATTTCACAAGAGGACCAAGCACATCAAGAGACGCTTCAATTCCACCCGGGAGCAAGTCCAGGCGGGAGACATAGAGATTTGCAAGATACATACGGATCTGAATGTTTCAGACCCGTTGACTAAGCCTCTTCCACGAGCAAAACATAATCAACACCAAGGCTCCATGGGTGTTAGAATCATTACTGTGTAATCTAGATTATTGACTCTAGTGCAAGTGGGAGACTGAAGGAAATATGCCCTAGAGGCAATAATAAAGTTATTATTTATTTCCTTATATCATGATAAATGTTTATTATTCATGCTAGAATTGTATTAACCGGAAACATAATACATGTGTGAATACATAGACAAACATAGTGTCACTAGTATGCCTCTACTTGACTAGTTCGTTGATCAAAGTTGGTTGTGTTTCCTGACCATAGACATGAGTTGTCATTTGATTAACGGGATCACATCATTAGGAGAATGATGTGATTGACTTGACTCATTCCGTTAGCTTAGCAATTGATCATTTAGTATGTTGCTATTGCTTTCTTCATGACTTGTACATGTTCCTACAACTATGAGATTATGCAACTCCCGTTTACCGGAGGAACACTTTGTGTGCTACCAAATGTCACAACGTAACTGGGTATTATAAAGGAGCTCTACAGGTGTCTCCAAAGGTACATGTTGAGTTGGCGTATTTCGAGATTAGGTTTTGTCACTCCGATTGTTAGAGAGGTATCTCTGGGCCCTCTCAGAAATGCATATCACTATAAGCCTTGCAAGCAATGTAACTAATGAGTTAGTTACGGAATGATGCATTACATAACGAGTAAATAGACTTGCCTGGTAACGATATTGAACTAGGTATTGAGATACCTACGATCGAATCTCGGGCAAGTAACATACCGATGACAAAGGGAACAACGTATGTTGTTATGTGGTTTGACCGATAAAGGTCTTCATAGAATATGTAGGAGCCAATATGAGCATCCAGGTTCCGCTATTGGTTATTGACCGGAGACGTGTCTCGGTCATGTCTACATAGTTCTCGAACACGTAGGGTCCGCACGCTTAAAGTTAGATGACCGTTATATTATGAGTTCATGTGTTTTGATGTACCAAAGATAGTTCGGAATCCCGGATATGATCACGGACATGACGAGGAGTCTCGAAATGGTCGAGACATGAAGATTGATATATTGGACGACTATATTCGGACACCGGAATGGTTCAAGGGGTTATCGGATATATACCGGAGTACCGGGGGGTTACTGGAACCCCCCCGGGGGTTAATGGGCCTCATGGGCCCAAAGTGGAGAAGAGGAGGGGTGACCAGGGCAGGACAAGCACCCCTCCCCCTCTAGTACAAATAGGACAAGGAGGGGGGGCGCCCCCTGATACGTCTCCAACGTATCTATAGTTTTTGATTGCTCCATGCTACTTTATCTACTGTTTTGGACTATATTGGGCTTTATTTTCCACTTTTATATTATTTTTGGGACTAACCTATTAACCGGAGGCCCAGCCCAGAATTGTTGTTTTTTGCCTTTTTCAGTGTTTCGAAGAAACAGAATATGAAATGAAGTCCAAACGGAATGAAACCTTCGGGAACATGATTTTCTCATCAGATCAGATCCAGGAGACTTGGACCCTCCGTCAAGAAAGCCACGAGGCGGTCACGAGGGTGGAGGGCGCGCCCCTGCCCCCTGGGCGCGCCCCCTACCTCGTGGGCCCCTCGGAGCTCCACCGTCGTACTCCTTCCTCCTATATATACCTATGTATCCCCGTATGATCCTAGGAGAGCCAAAAACCTAATTCCACCGCCGTAACCTTCTGTATCCACGAGATCCCATCTTGGGGCCTATTCCGAAGCTCCGCCGGAGGGGGCATCCACCATGGAGGGCTTCTACATCATCACCATGGCCCCTCCGATGAAGTGTGAGTAGTTTACTTCAGACCTTCGGGTCCATAGTTAGTAGCTAGATGACCTTTTCTCTCTTTTTAGATCTCAATACAATGTTCTCCCTCTCTCTTGTGGAGATCTATTCGATGTAATCTTCTTTTTGTGGTGTGTTTGTTGAGAACGATGAATTGTGGGTTTATGATCCAGTATTATCTATGGAAAATATTTGATTCTTCTCTAAATTCTTTTATGTATGATTGAGTTATCTTTGCAAGTCTCTTCGAATTATCCGTTTGGTTTGGCCAACTAGATTTGTAGTTCTTGCAATGGGAGAAGTGCATGGCTTTGGGTTCAATCTTGCGGTGTCCTTACTCAGTGACAGAAAGAGTTGCAAGGCACGTATTGTATTGTTGCCATCGAGGATAACAAGATGGGTTTTTTATCATATTGCATGAATTTATCCCTCTACATCATGTCATCTTGCTTAAGGCGTTACTCTGTTTTTACTTAATACTCGAGATGCATGTTCGATAGCGGTCGATGAGTGGAGTAATAGTAGTAGATGCAGAATCGTTTCGATCTACTTGTTTTGGACGTGATGCCTATATACATGATCGTTGCCTAGATATACTCATAACTATGCTCAATTCTGTCAATTGCTCAACAGTAATTTGTTCACCCACCGTAGAATACTTATGCTCTCGAGAGAAGCCACTAGTGAAACCTATGGCCCCCGGGTCTATTCTCATCATATCAATCTATATCACTTTATTTACTTGCTTTGTTTTTACTTTAACTTTACTTTTTACTTTGCATCTATCTATCAAAAATACCAAAAATATTATCTCTATCAGATCTCACTCTCGTAAGTGATCGTGAAGGGATTGACAACCCCTAAGCGTTGGTTGCGAGTTGCTATCATGTTGTGCAGGTACGAGGGACTTGCGCGTGACCTCCTACTGGATTGATACCTTGGTTCTCAAAAACTGAGGGAAATATTTACGCTACTGTGCTGCATCATCCTCTCCTCTTTGGGGAAAACCAATGCAAGCTCGAGACGTAGCAAGAAGAATTTCTGGCGCCGTTGCCGGGGAGGCTTACGCATAAGTCAACATACCAAGTACCCATCACAATCCCTTTCTCTCGCATTACATTATATGCCATTTGCCTCTCATTTTCCTCTTCCCCACTTCACCCTTGCTGTTTTATTTGCCCTCTCTTTCCCAATCTCCTCCTCTATTTCCTGTTTGCCTTTTTCCCGTCCTTTTGTTTGCTCGTGTGTTAGTTTGCCTATTTGTTGCGATGGCTCTACCTAGATTTGGTGACCTTCACCTTAAAAGGCTAGAGGAGATTGAAAGCAATGCTAGAAAGTTTATGGTTTTGCAATTTGAGCACAATAATTTCTTTAGAAACGAACTTAAGGAACAAAAAAGTTTTATGAGCTATATGAATAAAGAACTCGATGATATGTCTAGAGAATTTGATGGTATAAGGGCCCAAATTGCTCGTCTTGAAAAGATGACCGCTGAAATTTCGGATATGCAAGCTACCTTAGTCAATAAGATGGCTGCTAAACCAAATTCCTATGAAAATCAAGATGAAGATCTAAAAGTTATTGATGTGTCCCCCATTAAGTCTTTGTTTTGCAATATGAATCTTGATGAAACTGAATATGATCTTCCTTTACCTAGAAGGCATTCTAAGAATTCAGAGTTTCTATATCTTGATGATGAAATTGATGAAAGTGGGATTGCAATAAATAAAAACCGTGATGTTGCTAAACCCACTATTCCGGATCTCAAGGAATTTAATTATGAAAATTGCTCTTTGATTGGTTGTATTTCCTTGTTGCAATTCGTGCTAGAATCTCCTCATACTTATAGTCAAAATAAGGCCTTTACCGAACACATTGTTGATGCCTTGATGCAATCTTATGAAGAAAAACTTGAGTTGAAAGTTTCTATCCCTAGAAAACTCTATGATGAGTGGGAACCTACGATTAAAATTAAAATTAAAGACTTTGAGTTTCATGCTTTATGTGATTTGGGTGCTAGTGTCTCTACTATTCCCAAAACTTTATGTGATTTGCTAGATTTCCGTGATTTTGATGATTGCTCTCTAAACTTGCATCTTGTGGATTCCACTATTAAAAAGCCTATGGAAAGAATTAATGATGTTCTTATTGTTGCAAATAGGAATTATGTGCCCGTAGATTTTATCGTTCTTGATATAGATTGCAATCCTTCATGCCCTATTATTCTTGTTAGACCTTTCCTTAGAACGATTGGTGCAATTATTGATATGAAGGAAGGGAATATTAGATTCCAATTTCCCTTAAAGAAGGGTATGGAATACTTCCCTAGAAAGAAAATAAAATTACCATATGAATCTATCATGAGAGCCACTTATGGATTGCCTACCAAAGATGGCAATACCTAGATCTATCCTTGCTTTTATGCCTAGCTAAGGGCGTTAAACGATAGCGCTTGTTGGGAGGCAACCCAATTTTATTTTTTGTTTTTTGTTTTTGCTTCTGTTTAGGAATAAATAATCCATCTACCTTTTGTTTGGATGTGGTTTTATATTTCAATTAGTGTTTGTGCCAAGTAGGACCTATAGGATAACCTACGATGATAGTTGATTTGATTCTGCTGAAAAATAGAAACTTTAGCGCTCATGAGATTAGCTGCCATTTTTTACTGGAGAGTGATTTTGCGTTGATTCTTTTTGATGCTGATCAATAAACAAATTTTCCAGGACTTCCTATTTTTGTAGAATTTTTAGAGTTCCAGAAGTTTGCGTTAGTTACAGATTACTACAGACTGTTCTGTTTTTGACAGATTCTGTTTTTCGTGTGTTGTTTGCTTATTTTGATGAATCTATGGCTAGTAAATTAGTTTATAAACCATAGAGAAGTTGGAATACAGTAGTTTTAACACAAAAATAAATAAAGAATGAGTTCATTACAGTACCTTGAAGTAGTCTTTTGTTTTCTTTCTCTAACGGAGCTCACGAGATTTCTGTTGAGTTTTGTGTTGTGAAGTTTTCAAGTTTTGGGTGAATTCTTTTGATGGATTATGGAACAAGGATTGGCAAGAGCCTAAGCTTGGGGATGCCCATGGCACCCCCAAGATAATCCAAGGACACCAAAAAGTCAAAGCTTGGGGATGCCCCGGAAGGCATCCCCTCTTTCGTCCACTTCCATCGGTAATTTACTTGGAGCTATATTTTTATTCACCAACATGATTTGTGTTTTGCTTGGAGCGTCTTGTATTATTTGCTTCTTTGCTTGTTAGTTTACCACAATCATCCTTGCTGTACACACCTTTTGAGAGATCCATACATGAATTGAAATTTGCTAGAATACTCTATGTGCTTCACTTATATCTTTTGAGCTTGATAGTTTTGCTCATAGTGCTTCACTTATATCTTTTGAGTGTGATAATTTTTGCTCTAGTGCTTCACTTAGATCTTTTTGAGAACGGTGGTGGATTTGTTTTAAAGAAACTTGATCTCTCATGCTTCACTTAGATTATTTTGAGAGTCGTCAATAGCATGGTAATTTGCTTAATGTTAATATACTTGGTATTCAAGATATGTGAAACTTTATTTTGAGTGAATTTAATACTAAAAGTTTGATGCTTGATAATTGTTTTGAGATATGGAGGTGATAATATCATAGTCGTGCTAGTTGGGTGATTATGAATTTGAGAAATACTTGTGTTGAAGTTTGCAAATCCCGTAGCATGCACGTATGGTTAAAGTTATGTAACAAATTTGAAACATGAAGTGTACTTGGTTTGTGCATCCTTATGAGTGGCGGTCGTGGACGAGCGATGGTCTTTTCCTACCAATCTATCCCCCTAGGAGCATGCGCGTAGTATTTGAATTTTTGGCGACTTCTAAATTTTTGCGACAAGTATATGAGTTCTTTTGACTAATGTTGAGTCCGTGGATTATACGCACTTTTGCCTTTCCGCCTTTGCTAGCCTCTTCGGTACCGTGCATTGCCCTTTCTCACATTGAGAGTTGGCGCAAACTTCGCCGGTGCATCCAAACCCCGTGATACGATACGCTCTATCACACATAAACCTCCTTACATCTTCCTCAAAACAGCCACCATACCTACCTATTATGGCATTTCCATAGCCATTCCAAGATATATTGCCATGCAACTTCCATCATCATCATCGTGACATGCATTACTTTTGTCATATTGCCATTGCATGATCTTATAGTTGACATCGTATTTGTGGTAAAGCCACCTTGCATTATTTTCCATACATGTAACTCTTGATTCATTGCACCATCCCGGTACACCGCCGAAGGCATTCATATAGAGTCATATCTTGTTCTAAGTTTCGAGTTGTAATCCTTATGTTGTAATCAATAGAAGTGTGATGATCATCATTATTAGAGCATTGCCCCCAAAAAAGAGAAAGGAAAAAATAAAAAAAGGAAAGGCCCAAAAAAAAGAAAATAAAAAAGGGCAATGCTACTATCTCTTTTTCCACACTTGTGCTTCAAAGTAGCACCTTGTTCTTCATCTAGGGAGTCTCATATATTGTGTTTCAAAGTAGCACCTTGTTCCTCATGTAGTGAGTCTCATAAGTTGTCTTTTCATACTAGTGGGAATTTTTCATTATAGAACTTGGCTTGTATATTCGTACGATGGGCTTCCTCAAATGCCCTAGGTCTTCGTGAGCAAGCAAGTTGGATGCACACCCACTAGTTTTCTTTTGTTGAGCATTCATAGCTCTAGTGCATCCGTTGCATGGCAATCCCTACTCCTCATGTTGACATCAATTGATGGGCATCTCCATAGCCCGTTGATTAGCCTCATCAACGTGAGACTTTCTCCTGTTTGTCTTCTCCACACAATCCCCATCATCATATTCTATTCCACCCATAGTGCTATATCCATGGCTCACACTCATGTATTGTGTGAAGGTTGAAAAAGTTTGAGATTATTTCAGTATGAAACAATTGCATGGCTTATCATCGGGGGTATAGAAGTTGGAACATCTTTGTGTGACGAAAATGAAGCATAACCTAACTATATGATTTTGTAGGGATGAACTTTCTTTTGCCATGTTATTTTGAGAAGACATGGTTGCTTTGATTAGTATGCTTGAAGTATTATTATTTCTTTGTCAATATGAACTTTTGTCTTGAATCTTTCAGATCTGAATATTCATATCACAATTAAGAAGATTTACATTGAAATTATGCCAAAGTATCACTCCGCATCAAAAATTCTTTTTTATCATTTACCTACTCGAGGACGAGTAGGAATTAAGCTTGGGGATGCTTGATACGTCTCCAACGTATCTATAATTTTTGATTGCTCCATGCTACTTTATCTACTGTTTTGGACTATATTGGGCTTTATTTTTCACTTTTATATTATTTTTGGGACTAACCTATTAACCGGAGGCCCAACCCAGAATTGTTGTTTTTTGCCTTTTTCAGTGTTTCGAAGAAACAAAATATCAAACGAAGTCCAAACGGAATGAAACCTTCGGGAACATGATTTTCTCATTAGATAAGATCCAGGAGACTTGGACCCTCCGTCAAGAAAGCCACGAGGCGATCACGAGGGTGGAGGGTGCGCCCCTGCCCCCTGGGCGCGCCCCCTACCTCGTGGGCCCCTCGGAGCTCCACCGACGTACTCCTTCCTCCTATATATACCTACGTATCCCCGTATGATCCTAGGAGAGCCAAAAACCTAATTCCACCGCCGCAACCTTCTGTATCCACGAGATCCCATCTTGGGGCCTGTTCTGGAGCTCCACCGGAGGGGGGCATCCACCATGGAGGGCTTCTACATCATCACCATGGCCCCTCCGATGAAGTGTGAGTAGTTTACTTTAGACCTTCGGGTCCATAGCTAGTAGCTAGATGGCTTCTTCTCTCTTTTTGGACCTCAATACAATGTTCTCCCCCTCTCTTGTGGAGATCTATTCGATGTAATCTTCTTTTTGCGGTGTGTTTGTTGAGACCGATGAATTGTGGGTTTATGATCCAGTATTATCTATGGAAAATATTTGATTCTTCTCTAAATTCTTTTATGTATGATTGAGTTATCTTTGCAAGTCTCTTCAAATTATCCGTTTGGTTTGGCCAACTAGATTGGTAGTTCTTGCAATGGGAGAAGTGCATGGCTTTGGGTTCAATCTTGCGGTGTCCTTACTCAGTGACAGAAAGAGTTGCAAGGCACATATTGTATTGTTGCCATCGAGGATAACAAGATGGGGTCTTTATCATATTGCATGAATTTATCCCTCTACATCATGTCATCTTGCTTAAGGCGTTACTCTGTTTTTACTTAATACTCTAGATGCATGCTGGATATCGGTCGATGAGTGGAGTAATAGTAATAGATGTAGAATCGTTTCGATCTACTTGTTTTGGACGTGATGCCTATATACATGATCATTGCCTAGATATACTCACAACTATGCTCAATTTTGTCAATTGCTCAACAGTAATTTGTTCACCCACCGTAGAATACTTATGCTCTCGAGAGAAGCCACTAGTGAAACCTATGGCCCCCGGGTCTATTCTCATCATATCAATCTATATTACTTTATTTACTTGCTTTGTTTTTACTTTACCTTTACTTTTTACTTTGCATCTATCTATCAAAAATACCAAAAGTATTATCTCTATCAGATCTCACTCTCGTAAGTGACCGTGAAGGGATTGACAACCCCTAAGCGTTGGTTGCAAGTTGCTATCGTGTTGTGGAGGTACGAGGGACTTGCGCGTGACCTCCTACTGGATTGATATCTTGGTTCTCAAAAACTGAGGGAAATACTTACGCTACTGTGTTGCATCATCCTCTCCTCTTCGGGGAAAACCAACGCAAGCTCGAGACGTAGCACCCCCCTTTCCTTCCCCCCTCTCTCCCTTCCTTTCCCCTCTCCTACTTGGACAAGGAAAGGAGGGAGTCCTACTCCCGGTGGGAGTAGGACTCCTCCTGGCGCGCCCCCTCCTGGTTGGCCGCCCCCTCCCCCTTGCTCCTTTATATAGGGCAGGGGCACCTCTAGACATAACAATTATTGATCCTTGAGATCTATTAGCCGTGTGCGGTGCCCCCCTCCATCACATTCCACCTCGATAATATCGTAGCGGTGCTTAGGGGAAGCCCTGCGTCGGTAGAGCATCATCATCGTCACCATGCCGTCGTGCTGACAGAACTCTCCTTCGACACTCGGCTGGATCGGAGTTCGAGGTACGTCATCGAGGTGAAGTGTGCAAGAACTTGGAGGTGCCGTGTTTTTGGTGCTTGATCGGTTGGGCCGTGAAGATGTACGACTACATCAACCGCGTTGTGCTAATGCTTCCTCTTTCGGTCTACGAGGGTACGTGGACAACACTCTCCCCTCTTGTTGCTATGCATCACCATGATCTTGCGTGTGCGCATGATTTTTTTTGAAATTACTATGTTCCCCAACACATTGCACATCCTGGTACACCGCCGGAGGCATTCACATAGAGTCATATTTTGTTCTAAGCATTGAGTTGTAATTTTTCGAGTTGTAAGTAAATAGAAGTGTGATGATCATCATTATTAGAGCGTTGTCCCATGTGAGGAAATAAAGAAAAGAAGAAGAAAAAAAGAGGCCAAAGAAGCAAAGAAAAAAAAGAAAAGAAAAAAATGAGAGAAAAAGAGAGAAGGGGCAATGTTACTATCCCTTTTCCACACTTGTGCTTCAAAGTAGCACCATGATCTTCATGATAGAGAGTCTCTTATTTTCTCACTTTCATATACTAGTGGGAATTTTTCATTATAGAACTTGGCTTGTATATTCCAACGATGGTCCTCCTCAAATGCCCTAGGTCTTCATGAGCAAGCAAGTTGGATGCACACCCACTTAGTTTCTTTTTTGAGCTTTCATACACTTATAGCTCTAGTGCATCCGTTGCATGGCAATCCCTACTCACTCACATTGATATATATTGATGGGCATCTCCATAGCCCATTGACACGCCTAGTTGATGTGATACTATCTCCCTCCTTTTGTCTTCTCCACCACCACCATTCTATTCCACCTATAGTGATATGTCCATGGCTCACGCTCATGTATTCGTGAAAGTTGAAAAGTTTGAGAATACTAAAGTATGAAACAATTGCTTGGCTGAAACCGGGGTTGTGCATGATTTGAGTATTTTGTGTGATGAAGATGGAGCATAGCCAGACTATATGATTTTGTAGGGATAAGCTATAGTGACCAGACCTCAAACAGTCTGATCTCTGTGCATGAGTGCCATCCCTGGATCGGTAATGCTTACATGCATAGTACTTGAAGGATTTATAACAGAGTAGCAATCACACACTTATTACATCGAATGTCTCAAACGAGAACTTATTACAATAAATATGGCTTAAGGCCATCTAAATATGATAACAACGGAAGGCTTGGAAGATAAAGCGAGTCCATCAACTCCAACGACATCACTGAGTGAAAGATCACGACCTAAGGCACCTTACTCGTTGTCTGAAAAGTCTGCAACATGAACATTGCAGCCCGAAAACGGGCCAACACATGGAATATGCTGGCAATGTAAAACATAGAGAGTAATGAACAGAATAATGCTATCACTACATGCATATATGGCTGGTGGAAAGCTCTATGGTTACAGTTTTGCATAAAGCCAATTTTCCCCTACAACAAAGGAATAAATTTTATTTAACTATCATGGTGGTTGTTAAACATTGAGAAGGTTCACCCAACTCAATTCCAATTAAGCATCAACATTAAACCCAACAAATTAAATTAAGTAACATGACGAGATTCACATGATAATCCAAGAAACTAGATACTCAAAACATCCATAACCGGGGACACGGCTAACCATGATTAGTTTGTACACTCTGCAGAGGTTTGCACACTTTTCCCCACAAGACTCGATCTCCTCCGTTGGATTTCTCGCACTACATGGTGTTTGAAAAACGGATGACCGAGACATAGTCTTCAGAAGCATTAGCACCTTACGATGGGTAGACAGTACCACCTACATCCCCTACATCTGCTAGTCTACCACTATAAGAGTTCACACGACTTAATTAACTATGCTAGAGCCCGTAGTAGCTTGCGGCTGCACACATAAGTTTCTAGCATGAATAATCTCATGATCCCATTGAGCCTGGGTGGTGGTCCATAGGAGAATCACATGGTACCCCGGGATTTCCAAAAATACAGGCAACACTAGGTTCCCCAGGTGCCTCAATCCACGAGATGTGTATTTAAGTGGCCACCTTAAGTTGAACCATTAATTAACAAACTCACATCTGTCATGGATACACTCTCCCAATCCACGTCTACGAGCATAACATAGCAATATAAGCAACGTAAAAGTAACTGATACGTCTCCAACGTATCTATAATTTTTTATTGTTCCATACTATTATATTACCCTTTTGGATGTTTATGGGCTTTATTTTACACATTTATATCATTTTTGGGACTAACCTACTAACCGGAGGCCCAGCCCATATTGCTGTTTTTTTTGCCTATTTCAGTATTTCGAAGAAAAGGAATATCAAACGGAGTCCAAATGGAATGAAACCTTCGGGAGCGTGATTTTTGGAACGAACGTGATTTGAAAAGCTTGGAGTGCAAGTCAAGAAGCTTCCGAGGGCCCCACGAGATAGGGGGCCATGCCCCCCTGTAGGGCGTGCCCCCTGTCTCGTGGGCCCCTCGGGCGGCCATCGACGTACTTCTTCCTCCTATATATACCTACGTACCCCGAAAACATCCAGGAGCACCACGAAACACAATTTCCACCGCCGTAACCTTCTGTATCTGCGAGATCTCATCTTGGAGCCTTCGCCGGCACTCTACCGGAGGGGGAATCGACCATGGAGGGCTTCTACATCAACATCCTTGCCCCTCCGATGAGTTGTGAGTAGTTTACCACAGACCTACGGGTCCATAGTTATTAGCTAGATGGCTTCTTCTCTCTTTTTGGATCTCAATACAATGTTCTCCCCCTCTCTTGTGGAGATCTATTCGATGTAAACTCTTTTTGCGGTGTGTTTGTCGAGATCCGATGAATTGTGGGTTTATGATCAAAGTTTATCTATGAATAATATTTGAATCTTCTCTGAATTCTTTTATGTATGATTGAGTTATCTTTGCAAGTCTCTTCGAATTATCAGTTTGGTTTGGCCTACTAGATTGATCTTTCTTGCCATGGGAGAAGTGCTTAGCTTTGGGTTCAATCTTGCGGTGTCCTTACCCAGTGACAGAAAGGGTTGCAAGGCACGTATTGTATTGTTGCCATCGAGGATAACAAGATGGGGTTTATATCATATTGCATGAGTTTATCCCTCTACATCATGTCATCTTGCTTAATGCGTTACTCTGTTCTTATGAACTTAATACTCTAGATGCAGGCAGGAGTCGGTCGATGTGTGGAGTAATAGTAGTAGATGCAGGCAGGAGTCGGTCTACTTGTTATGGACGTGATGCCTATATACATGATCATGCCTAGATAATCTCATAACTATGCGCTTTTCTATCAATTGCTCGACAGTAATTTGTTCACCCACCGTAATACTTATGCTATCTTGAGAGAAGCCTCTAGTGAAACCTATGGCCCCCGGGTCTATCTCTTATCATATTTGCTTTCAATCTACTTTTATTTGCATCTTTACTTTTTGCATCTATATTATAAAATACCAAAAATATATTTATCTTATCATACTATCTTTATTAGATCTCACTTTCGCAAGTGGCCGTGAAGGGATTGACAACCCCTTTATTGTGTTGGTTGCGAGTTCTCAGTTTGTTTGTGTAGGTGCGTGGGACTTTTGAGGAGCCTCCTACTGGATTGATACCTTGGTTCTCAAAACTGAGGGAAATACTTACGCTACACTTTGCTGCATCACCCTCTCCTCTTCGAGGAAAACCAACGCAAGCTCAAGACGTAGCAAGAAGGATTTCTGGCGCCGTTGCCGGGGAGGTCTTCGCTCAAGTCAAGACATACCAAGTACCCATCACAAACCCATCTCCCTCGCATTTACATTATTTGCCATTTGCCTCTCGTTTTCCTCTCCCCCACTTCACCCTTGCCGTTTTATTCGCCCTCTCTTTCGCAATCTCCTCCTCTCTTTTCGCTTGCCGTTTTTTTGTTTGCTTGTGTGTTGGATTACTTGTTACCATGGCACAAGATAATACCAAATTGTGTGATTTCTCGAATACCAATAATAATGATTTCCTTAGTACTCCGATTGCTCCTCTTAATGATGTTGAGTCTTGTGAAATCAATACCGCTTTGCTGAATCTTGTTATGAAAGATCAATTCGCCGGCCTTCCTAGTGAAGATGCCGCTACTCATCTAAACAATTTTGTTGATTTGTGTGATATGCAAAAGAAGAAAGATACGGATAACAATATTGTCAAATTGAAGTTATTTCCGTTTTCACTTAGAGATCGTGCTAAAGTTTGGTTTTCGTCTTTGCCTAAAAATAGTATTGATTCTTGGAACAAGTGCAAAGATGCTTTTATCTCTAAGTATTTTCCTCCCGCTAAGATCATCACTCTTAGGAACGATATTATGAATTTTAAACAACTTGATCATGAGCATGTTGCCCAATCTTGGGAAAGAATGAAATTGATGCTTCGCAATTGCCCTACTCATGGTTTGAATTTATGGATGATCATACAAAAATTTTATACCGGTTTGAACTTTGCTTCTAGAAATCTCTTAGATTCGGCCGTGGGAGGCACGTTTATGGAAATCACATTAGGAGATGCTACAAAATTGCTTGATAATATTATGGCCAATTACTCTCAGTGGCACACCGAAAGATCTTCTAGTAAAAAAAGTGCATGCTATAGAAGAAATCAATGTTTTGAGTGGAAAGATGGATGAACTTATGAAGATGTTTGCTACTAAAAATACTCCTCTTGATCCCAATGATATGCCTTTGTCTTCCTTGATTGAGAATAATAATGAATCTATGGATGTGAATTTTGTTGGTAGGAATAGTTTTGGAAACAATGCTTATAGAGGAAATTTTAATGCTAGACCGTTCCCTAGTAATCCCTCTAATAATTATGGAAAATTCCTACAATAATTCTTATGGTAATTTTAATAAGATGCCCTCTGATTTTGAGAATAGTGTGAAAGAATTTATGATTTCTCAAAAGAATTTTAATGCTTTGCTTGAAGAAAAATTGCTCAAAGTTGATGATTTGGCTAGGAACATTGATAGACTTTTGCTTGATGTTGATTCTCTGAAAATTAGATCTTATCCTCCTAAGCATGATATCAATGAGTCTCTCAAAGTAATGAGAATTTCCATTGACGAGTGCAAGGAAAGAACCGCTAGATTGCGTGCTAAAAAAGAAAGCTTTATAAAAGCGTGTTCTTCTAGTTTCCATGAAAACAATGATGAGGATCTTAAAGTTATTGATGCAACTCCGATTAGATCTATGTTTTCCAATAGGAATTTTTATGATTATGGGAGTGATGATGAATCAACTTTGCCTAGAAGGCATCCCAAAAATTCAGAGTCTTTAGATCTTAATGTTAAATTTGGTAAAAGTGAGATTGGAGAATCTTCAACTTCTAATAATATTGAACCTACTGTCTCGGATTTCAAGGAATTTGATTATGATAATTGCTCTTTAAAAGGTTGTATTTCCTTGTTGCAATCCATTGTTAATTCTCCTCATGCTTATAGTCAAAACATAGCTTTTACCAAGCATATTGTTGATGCCTTGATGCAATCTTATGATGAAAAACTTAATTTAGAAGTTTCTATACCTAGAAAACTTAATGATGAGTGGGAACCTACTATGAAGATTAGAATTAAAGATCATGAGTGTTTTGCTTTGAATGATTTGGGTGCTAGTGTTTCCACGATTTCGAAAACTTTATGTGATATTCTAGGTTTCCACGATCTTGATGAGTGCTCTTTAAATTTGCACCTTGCGGATTCCACCATTAAAAAGCCTATGGGAAGAATCAATGATGTTCTTATTGTTGCAAATAGAAATTTGGTGCCCGTAGATTTTATCGTTCTTGATATAGATTGCAATCCTTCTTGCCCTACTATTCTTGGTAGACCTTTCTTTAAAACGATTGGTGCGATTATTGATATGAAGGAAGGGAATATTAGATTACAATTTCCCTTAAAGAAAGGCATGGAGCACTTTCAAGAAAGAAACTCAAATTACCTTATGAATCTATCATGCGTGCTACTTATGAATTTAGTGCCAAAGATGGCACTCGTTAGATCTATCTTTGCTTTTATGCCTAGCTAGGGGCGTTAAACGATAGCTCTAGTTGGGAGGCAACCCAATTTTCTTTATGTTTTTGTTTTTGCTCCTGTTTAGTAATAAATCTTGCATCCACCTTATGTTTATATGTGTTTTTATCTTTTAATTAGTGTTTGTGCCAAGTAGAACCTATAGGATAACCTACGATGATAGTTGATTTGATTCTGCTGAAAAACAGAAACTTTGTGCGCACGAATATAATTTTGTTAAATCACAGGAACGTGCTTTTGCATTGATTCTTTTTGATGCTGTTCAATAAACAAATTTTCCAGGACTTCCTATTTTGGTAGGATTTTTAGAGTTCTATAAGTTTGCGTTAGTTACAGATTGCTACAAATTGTTCTGTTTTTGACAGATTCTGTTTTTCGTGTGTTGTTTGCTTATTTCAATGCATCTATGGCTAGTAATTCAATCTATGAACCATAAAGAAGTTGGAATACAGTAGGTTTAACACCAAATTAAATTAAGAATGAGTTCATTGCAGTACCTTATGTGGTGGTTTTGTTTTCTTTCACTAACGGAGCTTATAAGATTTCCTGTTGAGTTTTGTGTTGTGAAGTTTTCAAGTTTTGGGTAAAGCTTTTATGGACTATGAAATAAAGGGTGGCAAGAGCCTAAGCTTGGGGATGCCCATGGCACCCCAAGATATTCAAGAATAGCCAAAAGCCTAAGCTTGGGGATGCCTCGGGAAGGCATCCCCTCTTTCGTCTTCGTTCATTGGTAACTTTACTTGGAGATATATTTTTATTCGCTACATGATATGTGTTTTGCTTGGAGCGTCTTGTATTATATTAGACTTTGCTTTTTAGTTTACCACAATCATCCTTGCTGTACACACCTTTTGGGAGAAGCCTATTTGATTAGAATTTGCTAGAATACTCTATGTGCTTCACTTATATCTTTTGAGCTTGATAGTTTTTGCTCTAGTGCTTCACTTATATCTTTTAGAGCACGGTGGTGTCTTAATTTTGAAGAAATTGCTAGTCTCTCATGCTTCACTTATATTATTTTGAGAGTCTTTTAGAACAGCATGGTATTTGCTATGGTCATAAAGTTGGTCCTAGAATGATGAGCATCCAAGTTGGGTATAATAAAAACTATCATAGAAGTGAATTGGATGCTATGATCAATTTGATGCTTGATAATTGTTTTGAGATATGGAGGTAGTGATATTAAAGTCATGCTAGTTGGGTGATTATGAATTCAAAGAATGCTTGTGTTGAAGTTAGCAAGTCCCGTAGCATGCACGTATGGTTAAAGTTGTGTAACAAATTTGAAACATGAAGTGTACCTGGCTTGTGCATCCTTATGAGTGGCAGTCGAGGACGAGCGATGGACTTTTCCTACCAATCTATCCCCCTAGGAGCATGCGCGTAGTACTTGGTTTTTGATGACTTCTAAATTTTTGCAATAAGTATATGAGTTCTTTTGACTAATGTTGAGTCCATGGATTATACGCACTTTTACCTTTCCGCCTTTGCTAGCCTCTTCGGTACCGTGCATTGCCCTTTCTCACCTTGAGAGTTGGTGCAAACTTCGCCGGTGCATCCAAACCCCGTGATATGATACGCTCTATCACACATAAACCTCCTTATATCTTCCTCAAAACAGCCACCATACCTACCTATTATGGCATTTCCATAGCCATTCCGAGATATATTGCCATGCAATTTTCAACTGTTCCGCTCATCATTATCATGACATACTTTACTTTTGTCATATTGCCATTGCATGATCATGTAGTTGACATCGTATTTGTGGCAAAGCCACCATGCATTATTTTTCATACATGTCACTCTTGATTCATTGCACCATCCCGGTACACCGCCGGAGGCATTCATATAGAGTCATATTTTGTTCTAGTTTCGAGTTGTAATTCTTATGTTGTAATCCATAGAAGTGTGATGATCATCATTATTAGAACATTGCCCAAAGAAAAAAAAAGAAAGGCCAAAAAGGAAAAAAGGAAGGCCTCCAAAAAAAGAAGAAAAGAAAAAAAGAAAAAAAGAAAAAAAGAAAAAGAAATAAATAAAAAGGGCAATGTTACTATCTCTTTTTCCACACTTGTGCTTCAAAGTAGCACCTTGTTCTTCATGTAGTGAGTCTCATATATTGTGCTTCAAAGTAGCACCATGTTTTTCATATAGTGAGTCTCATAAGTTGTCTTTTTCATACTAGTGGGAATTTTTCATTATAGAACTTGGCTTGTATATTCCTACGATGGGCTTCCTCAAATGCCCTAGGTCTTCGTGAGCAAGCAAGTTGGATGCACACCCACTAGTTTTCTTTTGTTGAGCATTCATTATAGCTCTAGTGCATCCGTTGCATGGCAATCCCTACTCCTCATGTTGACATCAATTGATGGGCATCTCCATAGCCCGTTGGATTATCCTCGTCAATGTGAGACTTTCTCCTTTTTTGTCTTCTCCACACAATCCCATCATATTCTATTCCACCCATAGTGCTATATCCATGGCTCACGCTCATGTATTGCGTGAAGGTTGAAAAAGTTTGAGATTATTTAAGTATGAAACAATTGCTTGGCTTGTCATCGGGGTATAGAAGTTGGGAACATCTTTGTGTGACGAAAATGAAGCATAGCCTAACTATATGATTTTGTAGGGATGAACTTTCTTTTGCCATGTTATTTTGAGAAGACATGATTACTTTGATTAGTATGCTTGAAGTGTTACTATTTCTTTTATCAGTATGAACTTTTATTTTGTATTCATTTGGATCTGAACATTCATGCCACAATAAAGAAAATTACATTATAAATTATTCTAGGTAGCATTCCACATCAAAAATTCTCTTTTTATCATTTACCTACTCGAGGACGAGCAGGAATTAAGCTTGGGGATGCTTGATACGTCTCCAACGTATCTATAATTTTTGATTGTTCCATGCTATTATGTTACCCCTTTTGGATGTTTATGGGCTTTATTTTACACATTTATATCATTTTTGGGACTAACCTACCAACCGGAGGCCAAGCCCATATTGCTGTTTTTTTTGCCTATTTCAGTATTTCGAAGAAAAGGAATATGAAATAGAGTCCAAACGGAATGAAACCTTCGGGAGCGTGATTTTTGGAACGAACGTGCTCCGGAGAGCTTGGAGTGCAAGTCAAGAAGCTTCCGAGGGCTCCACAAGATAGGGGGCCGCGCCCCCCTTGTAGGGCGCCCCCCTGTCTCATGGGCCCCTCGAGCGGCCACCGACGTACTTCTTCCTCCTACATATACCTACGTACCCCGAAAACACCCAGGAGCACCACGAAACACAATTTCCACCACCGTAACCTTCTGTATCCGTGAGATCTCATCTTGGAGCCTCTGTCGGCACTCTGCCGGAGGGGGAACCGACCACGGAGGGCTTCTACATCAACATCCTTGCCCCTCCGATGAGGTGTGAGTAGTTTACCACAGACCTACGGGTCCATAGTTATTAGCTAGATGGCTTCTTCTCTCTTTTTGGATCTCAATACAATGTTCTCCCCCTCTCTTGTTGAGATCTATTTGATGTAAACTCTTTTTGCGGTGTGTTTGTCGAGATCCGATGAATAGTGGGTTTATGATCAAAGTTTATCTATGAATAATATTTGAATCTTCTCTGAATTCTTTTATGTATGATTGAGTTATCTTTGCAAGTCTCTTCGAATTATCAGTTTGGTTTGGCCTACTAGATTGATCTTTCTTGCCATGGGAGAAGTGCTTAGCTTTGGGTTCAATCTTGCGGTGTCCTTACCCAGTGACAGAAAGGGTTGCAAGGCACGTATTGTATTGTTGCCATCAAGGATAACAAGATGGGGTTTATATCATATTGCATGAGTTTATCCCTCTACATCATGTCATCTTGCTTAATGCGTTACTCTGTTCTTATGAACTTAATACTCTAGATGCAGGCAGGAGTCGGTCGATGTGTGGAGTAATAGTAGTAGATGCAGGCAGGAGTCGGTCTACTTGTTATGGACGTGATGCCTATATACATGATCATGCCTAGATAATCTCATAACTATGCGCTTTTCTATCAATTGCTCGACAGTAATTTGTTCACCCACCGTAATACTTATGCTATCTTGAGAGAAGCCTCTAGTGAAACCTATGGCCCCCGGGTCTTTCTCTTATCATATTTGCTTTCAATCTACTTTTATTTGCATCTTTAATTTTTGCATCTATATTACAAAATACCAAAAATATATTTATCTTATCATACTATCTTTATTAGATCTCACTTTCGCGAGTGGCTGTGAAGGGATTGACAACCCCTTTATTGCGTTGGTTGCGAGTTCTCAGTTTGTTTGTGTAGGTGCGTGGGACTTTTGAGGAGCCTCCTACTGGATTGATACCTTGGTTCTCAAAACTGAGGGAAATACTTACGCTACACTTTGCTGCATCACCCACTCCTCTTCGAGGAAAACCAACGCAAGCTCAAGACGTAGCAGTAACTCAAACAGGACATAGGTACTACCTCATCTATTTCCCAAAGCCCACATATTTATCAGATCCTAACCATGAAATTGTTTGAGGATTGATCTAATGCAATAAAACTGGGTAGTAAAGAGGTATGATCAAAGTGTTACTTGCCTTGCTGATGATCCGTGAAACCTAGAGACTCGTAGTAGCACGCTGCACTCTTCGGGTACTATATCACAAACAAACAAGCATACAATAAGCACTCAGCTAATGCACGGGTAAAACTCAAATAAGAGATCTAACCAGAAAGTCCAAATTAAGAACTCCGGTTTGCAAAAAGAATCAAATCAAATGAAGCAACGAAACTCAAACGGCGAAAGAAACAAGCTTCGTTTACTAATTTGGACCTAAGTCAAATTTTATAGTAGCAAAAACTTGTTTAAGTTGGTTAAATGGAAAGAGGGTTTCGAGACGAAACTCTAGGCTCTTGAATTTCTTGATTCCGATAAACGAGCGAAAAGATAAACTAAAACAAAAATCGGATCAGAGATCATGATCGAAATAATCGCGAAAAACCCGAGATAAAGAAAAACTGACGAACAGGCTAACGAGCGAACGTTCGCTGTCTGCGGCTAAAGGTGAAAACCGTTCGTTAAAACAAATGTGCGGACGAACATCCGCTAAGTACCTAAACCGAAAAAAAAACAACGAACCGAAACTAAAAAAACGGATCTAGGGTTTTAAAAAAACCGAACGATTTTTATAAAAAAAAACCGGCGGCGGCTACCTCGGGTCCGGCGGGATTCCGGCTAGGCGGCGAGGCGGCGACGGGCTCCGGCGGGCGGCTACGGGCGGCGAGGCGGCGGATCGGGCGGCGGCGGGACGGGCGGCGGGGGCGGCTGGCGCGGGACGGCGCGACGGCGGCGACGAGCCGCGGCGGCGGCGGCGAAGTCGGCGACGGCGGCTAGGGTTTCGCGGGGGCGCGGCTGGGCTGCGGGGTCGCGGCCTCAGGCTTTAAAGGCCGGCCGGGCGAGGTCTCCTGGCCGGGTACGGCCCGAAGTCGGTTTTACTTTTTTTAAATAATTCCGACGTGTAGAAAAAGAAAGAAAAGAAATACTAAACGGACTCCAAAAATCCCGAAATAAATTTTCCCCGTCCTCTAAAAATAAGTCGGACAAGGTGAACAATTATTTGGGCCTATAATGCAATTTTGGAAAACACGCATTTTTCCTAATTCAAATAAAATAGCGACAAAACTCCGAAATAAAATCTTATTTGATTTTATTATTAAATCTCCAATATTTCTTTATTTTGGGAAAGTCACTGTATTCCCTCTCTCTTATTTTTATATAAGAAATATACAAAGATAAAATAATTAAAATCAAATGATCCTATTTTCAAAAATTTGAGAAAACTCAAATATGAAAATAACGAAATCCCCAACTCTCTCTGTGGGTCCTTGAGTTGCGTAGAATTTCTAGGATCAAGCCAAAATGCAATAAAATATGATATGCAATGATGATCTAATGTATAACATTCCAAATTGAAAATTTGGGATGTTACAAACCTACCCCCCGTTAAGATGAATCTCAGCCTCGAGATTCTGGTTGGCTAGAAAATAGGTGAGGGTGGTCCTTCAGTAGGTCTGCCTCTCGCTCCCAGGTGGGTTCATCCTTGGTATGGTGGCTCCACTGAACTTTGCAAAACTTGATAACCTTGTTGCTTGTGACTCGGCTGGCAAACTCGAGAATCTTCACTAGTTTCTCCTCGTAGGTCAAATTGCTATCCAACTGAATCGCTTCCGATGGCACTGTATCTCTCAGAGGAATATCGGCCATCTCTGCGTGGCACTTCTTCAACTGGGAAACGTGGAACACATCGTGAACTCCTGACAATCCTTCGGGCAATTCCAACTTGTAAGCAACTTCTCCCATACGCTCCAAAACTTTGTATGGTCCCACAAAACGTGGTGCTAACTTTCCTTAACTCCAAAACGCTTAACTCCTCGAAGTGGGGACACTCGAAGATAAACTCTGTCTCCGACTTCGTAAACTGTCTCCTTGCATTTAAAATCCGCATAACTCTTCTGCCTGGACTGGGCTACCTTGAGCCTATCGCGAATCAAGTTAACCTTCTCCTCAGACTCTTTAACAAGTCTGGTCCAAACAACTGACAGTCTCCAACTTCGTCCCACAACAACGGTGTCCTACACCTCCTTCCGTACAAAGCTTCGAAAGGGGCCATCTTCAAACTAGATTGATAACCGTTGTTGTAAGAGAACTCTGCATAAGGTAAATTGTCGTCCCAACTAGATCCATAATCTACCGTACAAGCTCTCAACATGTCCTCCAGAATCTGATTGACTCTCTCGGTTTGTCCATCTGTCTGTGGATGAAAGGCTGTACTGAACTCTTGCCTGGTACCCAAAGTTTCGTGCAACTGATTCCAGAACTTTGAGGTAAACTGGGTTCCTCTATCTGATACAATGGTCCTAGGAACTCTGTGCAGACATACGATCCTGGTCATGTATATCTTTGCCAACTTAGCACTTGTATAAGTGGTCTTCGCTGGGATGAAATGAGCTACCTTTGTCAAACGATCAACTACAACCCATATCGAGCCATAGCCTGAAGGAGTCCTGGGCAATCCTATGATAAAATCCATGCCTAGCTTATCCCATTTCCATTCGGGTATCGGCAATGGCTGTAGCAATCCTGCTGGCTTTTGATGCTCTGCCTTTACTCTCTAACATACATCACAAACTGATACATACTCTGCAATATCCTTCTTCATTCTGGTCCACCAGAAAGTGTCCTTCAAATCCACATACATCTTGGTATTTCCTGGGTGAATCGAATACGGTGAATCATGGGCCTCCTGCAGAATCAACTTCCTGATCTCCGGGTCATTAGGCACATATACACGGTCCTCAAACCATAGGGTATCGTGCTCATCCTCACGAAATCCCTTAGCTTTTCCTTTGCTCATCTTCTCCTTTATCTCGGCAATATCCTTGTCAGTCTTTTGAGCTTCTCTGGTCTTATCCATCAAAGTAGACTAAATCTCCAATGCTGCTACATAGCCTCTTGGAACTATCTCCAAACATAGCTCGTGAAGATCCTCGGCTAACTCCTTTGGTAACTCTTCGGTCATGAGTGTGTTGACATGGCTCTTGCGTCTCAACGCATCGGCTACTACGTTAGCCTTTTCGGGGTGATAATGCAATCTCATATCATAATCCTTAATGAGCTCCAACCATCTCCTTTGCCTGAGATTGAACTCCTTCTGCATGAAGATATACTTCAAACTCTTGTGATCCGTGTATACCTCACAATGGTTTCCGATGAGAAAATGTCTCCATGTCTTCAATGCATGCACTACGGCTGCTAACTCCAAATCATGTGTAGCATAATTCAACTCATGGGGCTTAAGTTGTCGTGAGGCATAACAAACAACTCTTCCCTCCTGCATAAGCACTGCTCCAAGTCCTCGACGAGAAGCATCGCAATATACTTCATAATCCTTGCGCTGATCTGGCAGAATCAACACCGGTGATGTAACCAAACGTTTCTTCAACTCCTGGAAACTGGCCTCACATTCCTTAGTCCATTTGAATTTGGTGTCCTTCTTCAACAACTCCGTCATGGGTTTGGCAATCTTCGAGAAATTCTCAATGAACCTCCGGTAGTATCCCGCGAGTCAAAGAAAACTCCGGATCTCTCCAACTGACGTGGGTGCTTCCCAATTTGTCACAGTGACAACTTTGGTGGGGTCTACTGCTATTCCTTCTTCGGATATAACATGTCCGAGGAATCCAACTTCCTTCAACCAAAACTCGCACTTGCTGAATTTGGCATATAACTGATGTTCTCTGAGCTTCCCAAGTACCAAACACAAATGCTCCTTATGCTCCTCTTCATTCTTCGAGTAGACCAAAATATCATCAATGAACACCATGACGAACTTATCCAAAAACTCCATAAACACCTTGTTCATCATGTTCATAAAATAGGCAGGTGTGTTAGTCAGACCAATGACATAATGATATACTCATATAGCCCGTACCTGGTGGTAAAAGCTGTCTTAGGTATATCATGCTCTCGAATCTTCAGCTGGTGGTATCCTGATTACAGATCGATCTTGGAAAATACCTTAGCTCCTTGCAACTGGTCAAACAGATCATTGATCATCGACAGTGGGTACTTGTTCTTGATTGTCACTTCGTTCAATCCTCGATAATCAACAACCATCCTCAATGATCCATCTTTCTTCTCAACTAGAAGTACTGGTGATCCCCAAGGTGACGAACTTGGGCGAATATAGCCTTTATCCAGCAACTCCTTAATCTGCTTCTTAATTTCCTCTAAATCCTTTGAGGGCATCCTGTACGGTCTCTTAGATATTGGCCATGTGCCTGGCAAAAGCTCAATCAAAAACTCAATGTCTATATCTGGTGGCATGCCTGGCAACTCTTCTAGAAATACGTCAGGGAAATCCTTCACCACTGGTACTTCCTCCTGTACAACTCCTGATAAGGAATTCACTTGAGTCCTCTTCGGCACATGTCGGGATACATACTTGATCCTTCTTCCTTCTAGGGTTGTAAGCAAAATCGACTTACTGGCGCATTCAATGTTCCCTCCATACTTTGATAACCAATCCATGCCTAATATCACATCCAGTCCTTGCAACTCCAATACTATTAGGTCTAAGGGAAACACGTAGTTACCAATCCTCAATGGTAACCGATCACACCATAGACTAGCCATATACTCTGCTCCTGGAGAGGTTACTAACATGGGTGACCTAAGGGCTTAGGTTGGCAGTTTATACTTATCCACAAATCCCCTTGATATGTATGAATGCGATGCACCAATATCAAAAAGAACGATTGCAGTAAATGACTTAACCAAAAACTTACCTATTACTGCATCTGGCTGGGCTTCAACCTCCTCCACACTAACGTGGTTCACCTGTCCCCTGTTGAAAGGGTTAGGCTTCTTCCCAGAGCTTCCATTGCCATTTCCATTCTTAGGTTTAGGACATTCATTGGCATAATGTCCAGTCTTCTGGCACTTGTAGCAAGTAACGTGGCTCAAATCCTTCTTGGCTAGGGTGGCTGGGTTGGTACGGTTCTGACCGTTGCTTCCTCCATTCCCATTGCCATTCTTGGGGCCACTATGGTTGTGCGAACTCCCTCCATTGTGATTGTGACCTCCATGGGTATGCTAAAAAGGTCCTCCTGAGTTCGGGGTAAAACGAGGCTTCTGCTGAGCTCTAGAATTGTACTTCCCTTGTCCATACTTCCTCTTGCGACTGTCAATCTGTTGCTGCTTCCCTTCAATCATAAGAGCTCGGTCTACCAACTCCTGGTAGTTGTTGAAGGTTGCCACCATCAACTGCATGCTCAGCTGATCATTTAGTCCTTCCAGAAACTTCTCCTGCTTAGTTGCATCCGTAGCAACATCATCTGGGGCATAACGTGCTAGCTTACTAAAGTCATCCACATACTGGCCAACTGTACGTCCTCCTTGGCGCAAGTTGTGAAACTCACGCTTCTTCATGGCCATAGCTCCTGCTGAAACATGGGCAGTACGGAAAGCCTGCTGAAACTGATCCCATGTGACAGTGTCGATGGGGTAAGTGGCTGTGAAATTCTCCCACCATGATGCTGCGGGTCCATCAAGCTGATGTGCGGCAAAGCGCACTCTCTCCGCATCTATGCATCCTGTAGTGGCCAACTCCCTTCCAATCTTGCGGAGCCAATCATCCGCAACTATCGGCTCGGTGCTACTAGAGAACACCGACGGATTAAGCCTCAAGAAACGGGTTAAGTGATCAACAGGTGGTGGTGGTGGCGGGTTGTTGTTGTTGTTGTTGTTGTTGTTGTTGTTGTTCCCCTGATTCTGATTCTGAACTAGTATCTGCATCAATGCATTCTGCTGTTGGATCAACTGAGTGAGCTCCGGTGGGAAAGCAAATCCATTGTCATGTCTCAGAGGCATCTGAGGGTTTAGAATGGATGAGAATACATAATAGAATGAGGTCTAGAGAGAAAACACTACCCATATGCACATGAGACAAACACAAACATATCACTTCAATCAATTCAAACAAGGGCATACAACGGTCTAACTATCGTTACAAAAGTGCTCGGACTATACTATATACATGGGGGAATACTACTACTGTTATGGTGGTCGACTAGAAAAATTGATCGGTCGAAGACTCCATGATATCTGCTCTAGCTTCATCAACATAGTCATCATCGCTATCATTAGGGTTTGAGTCGGTGTCGTCAATGATGATGTAGTTCTCTGGGCAAGTGCAATCGTCATCATCTCCTCTTGGCGCGGGGTATCCCATAAATACTTTTAGCTTCTTCTTTAGATCATCATTCTTCTCCACAAGTGTTGTCATTTCCTCCTCATATCCCTTGTGGGTAGACTTGAGTTCTTCTTCCAGCTCTGTGATCCTGGTCATAGCTTTCTTCAGATCTATCATGCCTGCGCACATCTGGTTCTCCTGGCGTCAAATGTGCTGGTTTAACTCCTGGATGAATATTGCAATGCATCTATCCTTCCTGGTGCTGATCATCTCCCATTGCTCATCTCGGTGCCCACAATTTTGGTAGATAGTATCCTTGAGATCCTTGTGGTAAAGTTCTCCAATGCGTCCCATGGTGATGTGAGCTGCCATGCTCTTTCCTAGACTCCAGGTTGGTGCATCAAGGAAAACTCTATGGGCTCAGTGACTGGCATGAACGTCCTTCCTGGAACTTGAACTTGGATCATCCAACGCTTCTCTTCTAGTGAAGTGGCGATGTAGGTCCCGGTGAAGCTTGGTACTCCGATATTCAGGTATCTAGTGACTTCCTTCAAGTGGCGTCCAAAAGGTGTATCTTCATCCGGTTGTGTGAACTTGTTCCTTGCATCTGCCATCCTAAAGAGTAGAGAAGGGAGAGGAGTTATAAATGAGAAGAGAGTAGTGATCTAGGGCTTTAGCTTAGTGGTCGTGTCCTACAGTCAGCGTGTACTCTGATACCATCTTGTAGCGACCAGACCTCAAACAGTCTGATCTCTGTGCATCAATGCCATCCCTGGATCGGTAATGCTGACACGCACAGTACTTGAAGGATTTATAATAGAGTAGCAATCACACACTTATTACATCGAATGTCTCAAACGAGAACTTATTACAATAAATATGGCTTAAGGCCATCTAAATACGATAACAGCGGAAGGCTTGGAAGATAAAGCGAGTCCATCAACTCCAACGACATCACTGAGTGAAAGATCACGACCTAAGGCACCTTATTCGTTGTCTGAAAAGTCTGCAACATGAACATTGCAGCCCGAAAACGGGTCAGCACATGGAATATGCTGGCAATGTAACACATAGAGAGTAATGAATAGAATAATGCTATCACTACATGCATATATGGCTGGTGGAAAGCTCTATGGTTACAGTTTTGCATAAAGCCAATTTTCCCCTACAACAAAGGAATAAATTTTATTTAACTATCACGGTGGTTGTTAAACATTGAGAAGGTTCACCCAACTCAATTCCAATTAAGCATCAACATTAAACCCAAGAAATTAAATTAAGTAACATGATGAGATTCACATGATAATCCAAGAAACTAGATACTCAAAACGTCCATAACCGGGGGACACGGCTAACCATGATTTGTTTGTACACTCTGCAGAGGTTTGCACACTTTTCCCCACAAGACTCGATCTCCTCCGTTGGATTTCTCGCACTACATGGTGTTTGAGAAACGGATGACCGAGACATAGTCTTTTAGAAGCGTTAGCACCTTACGATGGGTAGACAGTACCACCTACATCCCCTACATTTGCTAGTCTACCACTGTAAGAGTTCACACGACTTAATCAACTATGCTAGAGCCCATAGTAGCTTGCGGCTGCACACGTATGTTTCTAGCATGAATAATCTCATGATCCCTTTGAGCCTAGGTGGCGGTCCATAGGAGAATCACACGGTACCCCGGGATTTCAAAAAATACAGGAAACACTGGGTTCCCCAGGTGCCTCAGTCCACCCAGATGTGTATTTAAGTAGCCACCTTAAGTTGAACCATTAATTAACAAACTCACATCTGTCATGGATACACTCACCCAATCCACGTCTATGAGTAAAGCATAGCAATATAAGCAACGTAGAAGTAACTCCCAATGGTTTGATAATAAACATGACATAGGTACTACCTCATCTACTTCCCAAAACCCACATATTAATCAGATCCTAACCATGCAATTGTCTGAGGATTGATCTAATGCAATAAAACTGGGTAGTAAAGATGTATGATCAAAGTGTTACTTGCCTTGCTGATGATCCGTGAAACCTAGAGACTCGTAGTAGCACGCTGCGCACTCCAGGTACTCTATCGCAAACAAACAAGCATACAATAAGCACTCATCTAATGCACGGGTAAAACTCAAATAAGAGATCTAACCAGAAAGTCCAACTTAAGAACTCCGGTTTGCAAAAAGAATCAAATCAAACGAAGCAACGAAACTCAAACGACGAAAGAAACAAGCTTCATTTACTAATCTGGACCTAAGTCAAATTTTACAGTAGCAAAAACTTGTTTAAGTTGGTTAAACGGAAAGAGGGTTTCGAGACGAAACTCTAGGCGCTTGAATCGCCTGATTCTGATAAACAAGCGAAAAGATAAACTAAAACGAAAATCGGATCAGTAATCATGATCGAAATAATCGCGAAAACCCGAGAAAAAGAAAAACTGATGAACAGGCTAACGAGCGAACATTCGCTGTCTGCGGCTAAACCATGAAAACCGTTCATTTAAACGAACGTATGGACAAACCTCCGCTAAGTACCTAAACCGAAATAAAACTGACGAACCGAAACTAAAAAAACGGATCTAGGGTTTTAAAAAAATTGAACGGTTTTTATAAAAAAAACCCAGCGGCGGCTACCTCGGGTCCGGCGGGATTCCGGCAAGGCGGCGAGGCGGCGACGGGCTCCGGCGGGCAGCTACGGGCGGCGGCTGGCGCGGGACTGCGCGGCGGTGGCGGCTAGGGTTTCGCGGGGGCGCATATGGGTGCAGGGTCGCGGTCTCGGGCTTTAAAGGCCGGCCGGGCGAGGTCTCGTGGCCGGGTACGGCCTGAAGTCGGTTTGACTTAAAAAAATTTCTGGCGTGCAGAAAAAGAAAGAAAAGAAATACTAAACGGACTCCAAAAATCCCGAAATAAATTTTCCCTGTCCTCTAAAAATAAACTGGACAAGCTGAACATTTATTTGGGCCTATAATGCAATTTTGAAAAACGCGCATTTTTCCTAATTCAAATAAAATAGCGATAAAACTCCGAAATAAAATCTTATTTGGTTTATTATTAAATCTCCAATATTTCTTTATTTTGGGAAAGTCATTTTATTCCCTCTCTCTTATTTTTATATAAGAAATATACAAAGATAAAATAATTAAAATCAAATGATCTTTTTTAAAAAAATTTGAGGAAACTCAAATATGAAAATAACGAAATCCCCAACTCTCTCTGTGGGTCCTTGAATTGCGCAGAATTTCTAGGATCAAGCCAAGATGCAATAAAATATGATATGCAATGATGATCTAATGTATAACATTTCAAATTGAAAATTTGGGATGTTACATAAGCTTTCTTTGGCCATGTTATTTTGAGAAGACATAATTGCATTGTTAGTATGCTTGAAATATTATTGTTTTTATGTCAATATTAAACTTTTGTTTTGAATCTTTTGGATGTGAGCATTCATGCCACAATAAAGAGAATTACATGGATAAAATATGTTAGGTAGCATTTCACATCAACATTTTTGTTTTTATCATTTACCTACTCGAGGACGAGCAGGAATTAAGCTTGGGGATGCTTGATATGTCTCCAACATATCTATAATTTTTGATTGTTCCATGCTATTATATTATCTGTTTTGGATGTTTAATATGCATTTATCTGCTATTTTATATTATTTTCTAGGACTAACTATTAACCTAGAGCCCAGTGCCAATTTCTGTTTTTTTGCCTATTTTAGAGTTTCACACAAAAGGAATACCAAACGGAGTCCAAGCGGAATGAAATTTCCGCGATGATCTTTCTTGGACCAGAAGCAAACCAGGAGAGTTGGAGATGAAGTCGGAGATGCAACGACGCAGCCACGGGGGTGGAGGGCGCGCCCCTACCTCCTGAGCCCCTTGTGGGTCTCCTGACCTAGTTCCCTCTCATATATATACTCGTATACCCTAAAAACATCGAGGGAAGCCATGAAACCACTTTTCCACTGCCGCAACCTTCTGTACCCGTGAGATCCCATCTAGGGACCTTTTCCGGCGTCCTGTCGGAGGGGGATTCGATCATGGAGGGCTTCTACATCAACACCATTCCTCTCTGATGAAGCGTGAGTAGTTTACCACAGACCTATGGGTCCATAGCTAGTATCTAGATGGCTTCTTCTCTCTCTTTGATTCTCAATACCATGTTCTCCTCGATGTTCTTGGAGATCTATTCGATGTGATATTCTTTTGCGGTGTGTTTGTCGAGATCCGATGAATTGTGGATTTATAATCAGATTATCTATGAATATTATTTGGTTCTTCTCTGAATCCCTATATGCATGATTTGATATCTTTGCAAGTCTCTTTGAATTATCGGTTTAGTTTGGCCTATTAGATTGGTTTTTCTTGCAATGGGAGAAGTGCTTAGCTTTGGGTTCAATCTTGCGGTGTCCTTTCCCAGTACAGTAGGGGCAGCAAGGCACGTATTGTATTGTTGCCATTGAGGATAAAAAGATGGGGTTTTCATCATATTGCTTGAGTTAATTCCTCTACATCATGTGATCTTACTTAATGCGTTACTCCGTTCTTTATGAACTTAATACTATAGATGCATGTTGGATAGCGGTTGATGTGTGGAGTAATAGTACTAGATGCAGAATCGATTCGGTCTACTTGACACGGACATGATGCCTATGTTCATGATCATTGCCTTAGATATCGTCATAACTTTACGCTTTTCTATCAATTGCTCAACAGTAATTTGTTTACCCACTGTAATATTTGCTATCTTGAGAGAAGCCACTAGTGAAATCTAGGGCCCCTGGGTCTCTTTTCCATTATATTGAATCTCTTTTACATCATACTAGTTTCCGATCTACTATTTTGCAATATTTTACTTTCCGATCTATAAACCAAAAATACAAAAAATATTTACTTTGCCGTTTATATATCTCTATCATATCTCACTTTTGCAAGTAACCGTGAAGGGATTGACAACTCCTTTATCGCATTGGGTGCAAGTTGTTGATTGCTTGTGCAGGTATTCGGTGACTTGTGCGTTGTTTCCTACTCGATTGATACCTTGGTTCTCAAACTGAGGGAAATACTTACTCTACTTTGCTGCATCAGCCTTTCCTCTTCAAGGGAGAAACCAATGCAAGCTCAAGAGGTAGCAATAATAAACATTCAATATTGACACTATAATAGCATGGGACAATAAAAAATTATAGATACGTTGGAGACGTATCAATGGGTGTGCATCCAACTTGCTTGCTCATGAAGACCTCGGGCATCTGAGGAAGCCCATCATCGGAGTATACAAGCCAAGTTCTATAATAAAAAATTCCCACTAATATTTGAAAATGGAAGCATAGGAGACTCTCTATATGAAAAACATGGTGCTACTTTGAAGCACAAGTGTGGAAACAGATAGTAACATTGTCCCTTTTCTCTTTTTCTCTCATTTTTTGGTGGGATCTTTTTGGCTTCTTTTTTCTTGGGCTCTTTTTGGCCTCTCTATTTATTTTATTTCCCCACTGGGACAATGCTCTAATAGTTAATAATGATGATCATCATACTTCTATTTACTTACAGCTCAAAATTGTAACTCGATACTAGAACAAAATATGACTCTATATGAATGCCTCTGGCAGTGTACCAGGATGTACAATGATCTAGCATAACAGGTATAAAAATGATGAACGGTGGCCAAGCCACAAATACTATGTCAACTATATGACAATGCAAAGCAATATGATAATGATGATGTGTGTCATAAAACAGAATGGTGCAAGTTGCATGGCAATATATCTCAGAATGGCTATGAAAATGCCATAATAGGTAGGTGCGGTGGATGTTTTGAGGAAGATATAAGGAGGCTTATGTGTGATAGAGCATATCATATCACGGGGTTTGTATGCACCGGCGAAGTTTACACCAACTCTCGAGGTGAGAAAGGGCAATGCATGGTACCGAAGAGTCTAGAAAATTGCGGAAAGGTGAGAGTGTGTATAATCCATGGACTCACACTAGTCATAGAGAACTCATATACTTATTGCGGAAGTTTATTAGCCCTCGAAGCAAAGTACTAGTACACATGTTCCTAGGGGGATAGATTGGTAGGAAAAGACCATCGCTTGTCCCCACCGCCACTCATAAGGAAGACAATCAATAATAAAACATGCTCCAACTTCTTAGCATAACAAGAGACCACACGTGCATGCTTCGGGAATCACAAACCTTAGCACCAATATTCAGACTAAACCACAATAATTCACTAGTACCTCCCATATATTACCATCTTAATATCGCAAAATTATTGCAAGGAATAAAACTTATCATATTCAGTGATCTACATGAAAGTTTTTATTATATCCCTCTTCAATACCTATCATATTAGGACAAATTCATAACCCGTGCATATTACCATTACTATTTATCAAACTCTCAAAATGATACAAGTGAAGCATGAGAGGTGAAACTTTTTCTTTCAAATATAACCACTGTTGTGCTCTAAAAATATAAGTGAAGCACTAGAGTAACTGCCTAGCTCAAAAGATATAAGCGAAGCACAAAAAGTATTCTTACCAATCATGAATGAGTGTGTATCCCTCTCCAAAGGTGTCCAACAAAGATGATTGTGACAAACTAAAAAGCAACAAAGCAAAGATTAATATTATACACGACACTCCAACCAAAACTCATATGATGTGATGAGTAAAAAATAGCTCCAAGTAATTTACTGATGGTTGTAGACGAAAAAGGGGACGCCACCCGGGGCATCCCCAAGATTAGATGCTTGGGTCTCTCTGGATATTACCTTGGGGTGCCTTGGGAATCCCCAAGCTTAGGATCTTGCCACTCTCTATTCCTTCATCTGTCCTGGTCTTACTCAAAACTTGAAAACTTCAGCACATAAAACTCAACAAAAACCTTCGTGAGATCCATTAGTATACCAATCAAATCACAAACTGTAGGTACTATTATGAACCCATTAATTTTTTATTATTGCATAATATACATACTATATTCCAACTTCTCCATGACTTATACCCGCGATACAAGCCATAGATTTATCAAAACAAGCAAACTATGCAACAAAAATAGATTCTGTCCAAAATAGAATAGTTTGTAACAATCTGAATAATGACTATACTTCTAGAACTCTAAAAATTCTGAAGTATTAGGACAATGTGGGAAATTTTTAAATCAATCATGTGTAAAAAAATCAGATAAAAAACACATTCTAGTGATTTTTGAAAATTCACGGAGTGAGCGCAAAAGTTTCTGTTTTTTCACATAATCGAATCAACTATCAACCAAGTCATCTCAAAGGCTTTACTTGGCACAAACACTAATTAAAACACAAAAACACAACCATAACAGTAGCATAATTGTGTGCACACTCAAAAGCAGAAAAGATAAATATTGGTTTCTCTCCTAACAAGCTCTTTCTTTGTAGCCATTGAGATAGGTGCTACCTCTTGAGCTTGCGTTGGTTTTTCCATTGAAGAGGAAATGGTGATGCAACAAAGTAGCGTAAGTATTTCCCTCAGTTTTGAGAACCAAGGTATCAATCCAGTAGGAGACAGCGCACAAGTCACCTAGTACCTGCACAAACAATCAAGAACCTTGCAACCAACGCGATAAAGGGGTTGTCAATCCCTTCACGGTCACTCGCAAAAGTGAGATCTAATGGGGATAATAAAGTAAATATTTTTGGTATTTTTGTTGTATAGATTGGAAAGTAAAGATTGCAAAATAGTAAACGAGATTCGATAATATGGAAAAGAGATGCAATATAGTGGAAAAGAGACCCGGGGGCCATAGGATTCACTAGTGGCTTCTCTCAAGATAGCATGTATTACTGTTGGTGAACAAATTACTGCCAAGCAATTGATAGAAAAGTGCATAATTATGAAAATATCTAAGGCAATGATCATGAACATAGGCATCACGTCCATGTCAAGTAGACCGAACCTATTATGCATCTACTACTATTACTCCACACATCGATCGCTATCCAGCATGCATCTAGAGTATTAAGTTCATAAGAACGGAGTAACGCATTAAGCAAGATGACATGATGTAGAGGGATAAACTCAAGCAATATGATATAAACCCCATCTTTTTATCCTCGATGGCAACAATAAAATACGTGCCTTGCTGCCCCTACTGTCACTGGGAAAGGACACCGCAAGATTGAACCCAAAGCTAAGCACTTGTCCCATTGCAAGAAAGATCAATCTAGTAGGCCAAACTAAACCAATAATTCGAAGAGACTTGCAAAGATATCAAATCATGCATATAAGAATTCAGATAAGAACCAAATAATATTCATAGATAATCTTGTTCATAAATCCACATTTCATCGGATCTCGGCAAACACACCGCAAAAGAGTATTACATCGAATAGATCTCCAAGAACAACGAGGAGAACTTTGTATTGAGAATCAAAGAGAGAGAAGAAGCCGTCTAGCTAATAACTATGAACCCAAAGGTTTGTGGTAAACTACCCACGCTTCATTTGAGAGGCAATGTTGTTGATGTAGAAGCCCCCCGTGATTGATTCACCCTCCGGCAGATCGCCGAAAAAGGCCCCAAGATGGGATCTCACGGGTACAGAAGGTTGCAGCGGTGGAAAAGTGGTTTTGTGGCTCCCCGTGGTGTTTCTAGGGTATAAGAGTATATATAGGCGAAAGAAGTACGTCGGTGGAGCTACGAGGGGCCCATAAGGGTGGGGGGCACGCCTACCCCCTAGATGCGCCCTCTTGCCTCGTGGACGCCTCGTGGCGTTTCTGACTTCAACTGCAAGTCTTCTGGTTTGCTTTCGGTCCAAGAAAGATCATTGCGAAGGTTTCATTCCTTTTGGACTCCGTTTGATATTCCTTTTCTGCAGAACTCTGAAATAGGCAAAAAAAACAGAAACTGGCACTAGGCCTCCAGTTAATAGGTTAGTCCCAAAAATAATATAAAAGAGCATATTAAAGCCCATTAAACATCTAAAACAGATAATATAATTGCATGGAACAATCAAAAATTATAGATACGTTGGAGACGTATCAAGCATCCCCAGGCTTAATTCCTGCTCGTCCTCGAGTAGGTAAATGATAAAAACAGAATTTTTGATGTGGAATGCTACCTAACATATTTATCAATGTAATTTTATTTATTGTGGCATGAATGTTCAGATCCAAAATATTCAAGATAAAAGTTTAATATTGACATAAAAACAATAATACTTCAAGCATACTAACAAACCAATCATGTCTTCTTAAAATAACATGGCCAAAGAAAGCTATCCCTACAAAATCATATAGTCTGGTTATGCTCTATCTTCATCACACAAAGTATTTAATCATGCACAACCCCGATGACAAGCCAAGCAATTGTTTCATACTTTTGATGTTCTCAAACTTTTTCAATCTTCACGCAATACATGAGTGTGAGCCATGGACATAGCACTATAGGTGGAATAGAATGGTGGATGTGGAGAAGGCAAAAAGGAGAAGATAGTCTCACATCAACTAGGTGTATCAACGGGCTATGGAGATGCCCATCAATAGATATCAATGTGAGTGAGTAGGGATTGCCATGCAACGGATGCACTAGAGCTATAAGTGTATGAAAGCTCAACCAAAGAAACTAAGTGGGTGTGCATCCAACTTGCTTGCTCACGAAGACCTATGGCACTTTGAGGAAGCCCATCATTGGAATATACAAGTCAAGTTCTATAATGAAAAATTCCCACTAGTATATGAAAGTGACAACATAGGAGACTCTCTATTATGAAGATCATGGTGCTACTTTGAAGCACAAGTATGGTAAAAGGATAGTAGCATTGACTCTTCTCTATTTTTCTCTCATTTTTTTATTTGGGCCTTTTTTCTCTCTCTTTTTATGGCCTCTTTTTTTTAGTCCGGAGTCTCATCCCGACTTGTGGGGGAATCATAGTCTCCATCATCCTTTCCTCACTGGGACAATGCTCTAATAATGAAGATCATCACACTTTTATTTACTTACAACTCAAGAATTACAACTCAATACTTAGAACAAAATATTACTCTATGTGAATGCCTCCAGCGGTGTACCGGGATGTGCAATGATTCAAGAGTGACATGTATGAAAAATTATGAATGGTGGATTTTCCACAAATACGATGTCAACTTCATGATCATGCAAGGCAATATGACAGTGATGGAGCGTGTCATAATAAATGGAACGGTGGAAAGTTGCATGACAATACATCTCGGAATGGCTATGGAAATGCCATAATAGGTAGGTATGGTGGATGTTTTGAGGAAGGTATATGGTGGGTGTATGGTACCAGCAAAAGTTGCGCGGTACTAAAGAGGCTAGCAATGGTGGAAGGGTGAGAGTGCGTATAATCCATGGACTCAACATTAGTCATAAAGAACTCACATACTTATTGTAAAAATTTATTAGTTATCAAAACGAAGTACTACGCACATGCTCCTATGGGGATAGATTGGTAGGAAAAGACCATCGCTCGTCCCCGACCGCCACTCATAAGGAAGACAATCGATAAATAAATTATGCTCCAACTTCATCACATAACGGTTCAGCATACGTGCATGCTATGAGAATCACAAACTTTAACACAAGTATTACTCAAATTCACAACTACTCAACTAGCATGTCTCTAATATCACCATCTTCATATCTCAAAACAATCATAAAGAATCAAACTTCTCATAGTATGCAATGCACTTTATATGGAAGTTTTTATTATACCCACCTTGGATGCCCATCATATTAGGACTAATTTTATAACCAAAGCAAATTACCATGCTGTTCTAAAGACTCTCAAAATAATATAAGTGAAGCATGAGAGATTAACAATTTCTATAAAATAAAACCACCACCGTGCTCTAAAAAGATATAAGTGAAGCACTAGAGCAATATTGTCTAGCTCAAAAGATATAAGTGAAGCACATAGAGTATTCTAATAAATTCCGACTCATGCGTGTCTCTCCCAAAAGGTGTGTACAGCAAGTATGATTGTGGTAAACTAAAAAGAAAAGACTCAAATCATACAAGACACTCCAAGCAAAACACATATCATGTGGTGAATAAAAATATAGCCTCAAGTGAAGTTACCAATAGACAAAGACGAAAGAGGGGATGCCTTCTGGGGCATCCCCAAGCTTAGGCTTTTGGCTGTCCTTGAATTTTACCTTGGGGTGCCTTGGGCATCCCCAAGCTTAGACTGTTGCCACTCCTTATTCCAAAATCCATCAAATCTTTACCCAAAACTTGAGAACTTCACAACACAAAACTTCAACAAAAAATCTCATGAGCTCTGTTAGTATAAGAAAATAAACCACCACTTTAAGGTAATGTAATGAACTCATCCTTTATTTATATTGGTGTTAAAACTACTGTATTCCAACTTCTCTATGGTTCATACCCACCGATACTACTCATAGATTCATCAAAATAAGCATACAACACATGAAAAACAGAATCTGTCAAAAACAGAACAGTCTGTAGCAATCTGTAACTTTCTAATACTTCTGTAACTCTAAAAATTCTGAAATAAATTGGTGGACGTGAGGAATTTTTCTATTAATCATCTGCAAAAATAATCAACCTAAAATCACTCTTCTGTAAAAAATGACAGCTATTCTCGTGAGTGCAAAAGTTTTTGTTTTTTACAGCAAGAACTCAAAGACTTCACCCAAGTCTTCCCAAAGGTTCTACTTGGCACAAACACTAATTAAAACATAAAACCACATATAAACAGAGGCTAGATGAATTATTTATTACTAAACAGGAGCAAAAAGCAAAGAACAAAAATAAAAAATTGGGTTGCCTCCCAACAAGCGCTGTCATTTAACGCCCCTAGCTAGGCATAAAAACATGAATAGATCTAGGTATTGCCATAATAATGATAGGGAAAATCGCAAAAACTCATCTCGTACTCCCTACGTTCAGCAGCAATTTTTCTTTGTGGCAAGCAAAAGTAATCAAAAGGGCTAAATTTAATGGGACAATAGTCCCCAAGATCAAGCTCGGGAGGAATTGGTTCCTCCTTTGGCCCTTCATATTGCACAACCGATTCATCATTATAAGCATTCTTTTGGCAAAAAGTCATGAGCCTTTGTTCAAGAGGAAAACCTAACCCATTGTTCTGAATAGAAAAATTATCATTAAGTTCAGAAATCCTATCAACTAGAACATCGGTAGGAACCCTTTTTCGAAGGTTTTCATTATAAGCAACATGATCTAAAGATAGTAAACGCATTATGTCTTCTTGATTAAAAAGATTCGCTTCTATGGGAGGACGACCAGCATCCATCCTATAATGCGCAAAAATTTCATTGGCCTCTTTCATTATAAATTTGAATTGCTAGAAAGATGGTAGCCCCTCGCTTAATAGAAGAATGCTCAATATTAGAAAACTCTAGAAAAATCCTTTGTATGCAAGGATGCATGTGGATAAATTGTCTTTCAAGTTCAACTACGAGCAAAGATATAACATCCACAAGACTACTAGTTCTATGAAGAATAGACCCGCCCATAATGGGCAAAGCACCGACACAAGTAAAAAAATCTTGAATAACTCCTTTTCCAATAATATTACCACTACCAATCCAAAACTTTTTAGTGTGTAAAATAGTAGGTTCTTCATGAGGATTATCAAAAGCATCAAAGTTTCCCCCATCGTTACTACTATCTTTTTCAATGATAACCTTCCCAGTTTCAGACATGATGGAAACAAACCGCACACACAAGAAGCAAGCGAAAAGAGACGAATGGAAGAGGGGCGAAGAAAAGGCAAAGGTTTTCGAAAATCGTTTTAGAAGTGGGGGAGAGGAAAACAAGAGGCGAATGGCAAATAATGTAATGCGAGGGAGAAGAGTTTATGATGGGTACTTGGTATGGCTTGACTTGGTGTAGATCTCCCCGGCAACGGCGCCAGAAATCCTTCTTGCTACCTCTTGAGCCTGCGTTGGTTTTTCCCTTGAATAGGAAAGGGTGATGCAACAAAGTAGCGTAAGTATTTCCCTCGGTTTTGAGAACCAAGGTATCAATCCAGTAGGAGACTAAAGGAAATATGCCCTAGAGGCAATAATAAAGTTATTATTTGATTCCTTATATCATGATAAATGTTTATTATTCATGCTAGAATTATATTAACCGGAAACATGATACATGTGTGAATACATAGACAAACTTAATGTCACTAGTATGCCTCTACTTGACTAGCTCATTAATCAAAGATGGTTATGTTTCCTAACCATAGACATGAGTTGCCATTTGATTAACGGGATCACATCATTAGGAGAATGATGTGATTGACATGACCCATTCCATTAGCTTAGCACTTGATCGTTTAGTATGTTGCTATTGCTTTCTTCCTGACTTATACATGTTCCTACAACTATGAGATTATGCAACTCCCATTTACCAGAGGAACACTTTGTGTGCTACCAAATGTCACAACGTAACTGGGTGATTATAAAGGAGCTCTACAGGTGTCTCCAAAGGTATATGTTGAGTTGGCATATTTCGAGATTAGGTTTTGTCACTCCGATTGTCAGAGAGGTATCTCTGGGCCCTCTCGGTAATGCACATCACTATAAGCCTTGCAAGCAATGTAGCTAATGAGTTAGTTACAGGATGATGCATTACGTAATGAGTAAAGATACTTGCTGGTAACGAGATTGAACTAGGTATTGGGATACCAACGATCGAATCTCGGGCAAGTAACATACCGATGACAAAGGGAACAACGTATGTTGTTATGCGGTTTGATCGATAAAGATCTTCATAGAATATGTAGGAGCCAATATGGGCATCCAGGTTCCGCTATTGGTTATTGGCCAGAGAGATGTCTCAGTCATGTCTACATAGTTCTCGAACCCGTAGGGTCCACACGCTTAACGTTCGTTGACGATATAGTATTATATGAGTTATGTATGTTGGTAACCGAATGTTGTTCGGAGTCCCGAATGAGATCACGGACATGACGAGGAACTCCAGAATGGTCTGGAGATGAAGTTTAATATATGGGACAATGTTGTTTGGTCTCCGGAAGGGGTTCCGGATGTTTCCCGAAATGTTTGGGGTACGAGAACACGTTATTTGGGCCAAAGGGGAAAGCCCACAAGGTTTTTGGAAAGCGCAAAAGGAAGTTTTGCAGAGTCCAGGGGCCAGACGCCAGGGTCCCTGGCATCTGGGTCCAGACTCCGGGGACCCTGGCGTCTGGCCCTGGAGTCCAAGAAGGACTCTTGCCTTTCGGGTGAAACCGACTTTGTGGAGGCTTTTACTCCAAGTTTCGACCCCAAGGCACAACATATAAATAGAGGGGCAGGGATAGCACCAAGAACACATCAAGAAACACCAAGCCGTGTGCCGGCAACCCCGTCCCCTCTAGCTTATCCTCCATCATAGTTTTCGTAGTGCTTAGGCGAAGCCCTGCGGAGATGGTTCTTCACCAACACCATCACCACGCCGTTGTGCTACCGGAACTCATCTACTACTTCGCTCGTGTTGCTGGATCGAGAAGGCGAAGACGTCATCAAGCTGAACGTGTGTAGAACTCGAAGGTGCCATGCGTTCGGTACTTGGATCAGTCGGATCGTGAAGACGTACGACTACATCAACTGTGTTGATAAACGCTTTCGCTTAGCGATCTTCAAGGGTATGAAGATACACTCTCCCTCTCATTGCTATGCATCACCATGATCTTGCGTGTGCGTAGGATTTTTTTTGAAATTACTACGTTCTCCAACAGTGGCATCCGAGCCAGGTTTTATGCGTAGATGTTATATGAACGAGTAGAACATAAGTGAGTTGTGGGCGATACAAGTTATACTGCTTACCAGCATGTCATACTTTGGTTCGGCGGTATTGTTGGATGAAGCGGCCTAGACCAACATTACGCATACGCTTGCGCGAGACTGGTTCTACCGACGTGCTTTGCACACAGGTGGCTGCCGGGTGTTAGTTTCTCCAACTTTAGTTGAACCAAGTGTAGCTACGCCCGGTCCTTGAGAAGGTTAAAACAACACTAACTTGACGAACTATCGTTGTGGTTTTGATGCGTAGGTAAGAACGGTTCTTGCTGAGCCCATAACAGCCACGTAAAATTTGCAACAACAAAGTAGAGGATGTCTAACTTGTTTTTGCAGGGCATGTTGTGATGTGATATGGTCAAGAAGTGATGCTATATTTTATTGTATGAGATGATCATGTTTTGTAACCGAGTTATCGGCAACTGGCAGGAGCCATATGGTTGTCGCTTTATTGTATGAAATGCAAGCGGTAGTGATAGTCGTAGAAGCAATAGATGGCGAAATGATAACGATGCTACGATGGAGATCAAGGTGTTACGCCGGTGATGATGGTGATCACAACGGTGCTTCGGAGATGGAGATCACAAGCACAAGATGATGATGGCCATATCATATCACTTATATTGATTGCATGTGATGTTTATCCTTTATGCATCTTATCTTGCTTTGATTGACGGTAGCATTTTAAGATGATCTCTCACTAATTATCAAGAAGTGTTCTCCCTGAGTATGCACCATTGCGAAAGTTCTTCGTGTTGAGACACCACGTGATGATTGGGTGTGATAGGCTCTATGTTCAAATACAACGGGTGCAAAACAGTTGCACGCGCGGAATATTCAAGTTAAACTTGACGAGCCTAGCATATACAAATATGACCTCAGAACATGGAGACCGAAAGGCCGAACGTGAATCATATAGTAGATATGATGAACATAGTGATGTTCACCATTGAAAACTACTCCATCTCACGTGATGATCGGACATGGTTTAGTTGATTTGGATCACGTGATCACTTAGATGACTAGAGAGATGTCTGTCTAAGTGGGAGTTCTTTAGTAATATGATTAATTGAACTTAAATTTATCATGAACTTAGTACCTGATAGTATTTTGCTTGTCTATGTTTGTTGTAGATAGATGGCTCGTGCTGTTGTTCCGTTGAATTTTAATGCGTTCCTTGAGAAAGCAAAGTTGAAAGATGATGGTAGCAATTACACGGACTGGGTCCGTAACTTGAGGATTATCCTCATTGCTGCACAGAAGAATTATGTCCTGGAAGCATCGCTAGGTGCCAAACCTGCTACAGGAGCAACACCAGATGTTATGAACATCTGGCAGAGCAAAGCTGATGACTACTTGATAGGTCAGTGTGCCATGCTTTACGGCTTAGAACCGGTACTTCAACGACGTTTTGAACATCATGGGGCATATGAGATGTTCCAGGAGTTGAAGTTAATATTTCAAGCAAATGCCCGGATTGAGAGATATGAAGTCTCCAATAAGTTCTACAACTGCAAGATGGAGGAGAATAGTTCTGTTAGTGAGCATATACTCAGAATGTCTGGGTATAATAATCACTTGATTCAACTGGGAGTTAATCTTCTAGATGATAGCGTCATTGACAGAATTCTTCAATCACTGCCACCAAGCTACAAGAGCTTCGTGATGAACTATAATATGCAAGGGATGGATAAGACAATTCCCGAGCTCTTCGCAATGCTAAAGGCTGCGGAGGTAGAAATCAAAAAGGAGCATCAAGTGTTGATGGTCAATAAGACCTCTAGTTTCAAGAAGAAGGGCAAAGGGAAAAAGAAGGGGAACTTCAAGAAGAACAGCAAACAAGTTGCTGCTTAAGAGAAGAAACCCAAGTCTGGACCTAAGCCTGAGACTGAGTGCTTCTACTGCAAGCGGACTGGTCACTGGAAGCGGAACTGCCCCAAGTATTTGGCAGATAAGAAGGATGGCAAGGTGAACAAAGGTATATGTGATATACATGTTATTGATGTGTACCTTACTAATGCTCGCAGTAGCACCTGGGTATTTGATACTGGTTCTATTGCTAATATTTGCAACTCGAAATAGGGACTATGGATTAAGCGAAGATTGGATAAGGACGATGTGACGATGCGTGTGGGAAATGGTTCGAAAGTCGATGTGATCGTGGTCGGCACGCTACCTCTACATCTACCTTCGGGATTAGTTTTATACATGAATAATTGTTATTTGGTGCCAGCATTCAGCATGAACATTATATCTGGATATTGTTTGATGCGAGATGGTTATTCATTTAAATCAGAGAATAATGGTTGTTCTATTTATATGAGTAATATCTTTTATGGTCATGCACCCTTGAAGAGTGGTCTATTTTCATTAAATCTCGATAGTAGTGATAAACACATTCATAATGTTGAAGCCAAAAGATGCAGAGTTGATAATGATAGTGCAACTTATTTGTGGCACTACCGTTTGGGTCATATTGGTGTAAAGCGCATGAAGAAACTCAATACATATGGACTTCTGGAATCACTTGGTACTTGCGAACCGTGCCTCATGGGCAAGATGACTAAAACGCTGTTCTCCGGAACTATGGAGCGAGTAACTGATTTGTTGGAAATCATACATACCGATGTGTGTGGTCCAATGAATGTTGAGGCTTGCGGCGGGTATTGTTATTTTCTCACCTTCCCAGATGATTTGAGCAGATATGGGTATATCTACTTAATGAAACACAAGTCTGAAACATTTGAAAAGTTCAAAGAATTTCAGAGTGAAGTGGAAAATCATCGTAACAAGAAAATAAAGTTTCTACGATCTGATCGTGGAGGAGAATATTTGAGTTACGAGTTTGGTTTACATTTGAAACAATGCGGAATAGTTTCGCAACTCACGCCACCCGGAACACCACAGCATAATGGTGTGTCCGAACATCGTAATCATACTTTATTAGATATGGTGCGATCTATGATGTCTCTTACTGATTTACTGCTATCGTTTTGGGGTTATGCTTTAGAGACGGCCGCATTCACGTTAAATAGGGCACCATCAAAATCCGTCGAGACGACGCCTTATGAACTGTGGTTTGGCAAGAAACCAAAGTTGTCGTTTCTTTAAGTTTGGGGCTGTGATGCTTATGTGAAGAAACTTCAACCAGTTAAGCTCAAACCCAAATCGGAGAAATGTGTCTTCAGGATACCCAAAAGAGACTATTGGGTAAACCTTCTATCACAGATCTGAAGGCAAGACTTTTGTTGCTAAATTCGAATCCTTTCTAGAGAAGGAGTTTCTCTCGAAAGAAGTGAGTGGGAGGAAAGTAGAACTTGATGAGGTAACTATACCTGCTCCCTCATTGGAAAGTAGTTCATCACAGAAACCGGTTCCTGTGACAACTACACCAATTAGTGAGGAAGCTAATGATATTGATCATGAAACTCAGACCAAGTTACTACCGAACCTCGTAGGTCAACCAGAGTAAGATCCGCACCAGAGTGGTATGGTAATCCTATTCTGGAGGTCATGTTACTTGACCATGGCGAACCTACGAACTATGAGGAAGTGATGATGAGCCTAGATTCCGCAAAATGGCTTGAGGCCATGAAATCTGAGATGGGATCCATGTATGAGAACAAAGTATGGACTTTGGTAGACTTTCCCGATGATCGGCAAGCCACCGAGAATAAATGGATCTTCAAGAAGAAGACTGAAGCTGATGGTAATGTAACTGTCTACAAAGCTCGACTTGTTGCAAAAGGTTTTCGACAAGTTCAAGGGGTTGACTATGATGCGACTTTCTCACCTGTAGCGATGCTTAAGTCTGTCCGAATCATGTTAGCAATTGCCGCATTTTATGATTATGAAATATGGTAAATGGATGTCAAAACTGTGTTCCTGAATGGGTTTCTGGAAGAAGAGTTGTATATGATGCAACTAGAAGGTTTTATCGATCCAAAAGGTGCTAACAAAGTGTGCAAGCTCCAGTGATCCATTTATGGACTGGTGCAAGCCTCTCGGAGTTGGAATAAACGCTTTGATAGTGTGATCAAAGCATATGGTTTTATACAGACTTTTGGAGAAGCTTGTATTTACAAGAAAGTGAGTGGGAGCTCTGTAGCATTTCTGATATTATATGTAGATGAGATATTATTAATTGGAAATGATATAGAATTTCTGGATAGCATAAAGGGATACTTAAATAAAAGTTTTTCGATGAAAGACCTCGGTGAAGCTGCTTACATATTGGGCATCAAGATCTATAGAGATAGATCAAGACGCTTAATTGGACTTTTACAAAGCACATACCTTGATAAAGTTTTGAAAAAGTTCAAAATGGATCAGGCAAAGAAAGGGTTCTTGCCTATATTACAAGGTGTGAAGTTGAGTCAGACTCAATGCCCGACCACAGCAGAAGATAGAGAGAAAATGAAACATGTTCCCTATGCTTCAGCAATAGGCTCTATCATGTATGCAATGCTATGTACCAGACCTGACGTATGCTTAGCAATAAGTTTGGCAGGGAGGTACCAAAGTAATCCAGGAGTGGATCACTAGACAGCGGTCAAGAACATCCTGAAATACCTGAAAAGGACTAAGGATATGTTTCTAGTTTATGGAGGTGACAAAGAGCTAGTCGTAAATGGTTACGTCGATGCAAGCTTTGACACTGATCCGGATGATTCTAAATCGCAAACCGGATACATGTTTATATTGAACGGTGGAGCTATTAGTTGGTGCAGTTCTAAACAAAGCATCGTGGCGGGATCTACATGTGAAGCGGAGTACATAGCTGCTTCGGTAGCAGCAAATGAAGGAGTCTAGATGAAGGAGTTCATATCCGATCTAGGTGTTGTACCTAGTGCATCGGGTCCAATGAAAATCTTTTGTGACAATACTGGTGCAATTTCCTTGGCAAAGGAATCCAGATTTCACAAGAGAACCAAGCACATCAAGAGACGCTTCAACTCCATCCGGGACCAAGTCCCGGTGGGAGACATAGAGATTTGCAAGATACATACGGATCTGAATGTTGCAGACCCGTTGACTAAGCCTCTTCCACGAGCAAAACATGATCAGCACCAAGGCTCCATGGGTGTTAGAATCATTACTGTGTAATCTAGATTATTGACTCTAGTGCAAGTGGGAGACTGAAGGAAATATGCCCTAGAGGCAATAATAAAGTTATTATTTATTTCCTTATATCATGATAAATGTTTATTATTCATGCTATAATTGTATTAACCAGAAACATGATACATGTGTGAATACATAGACAAACTTAATGTCACTAGTATGCCTCTACTTGACTAGCTCATTAATCAAAGATGGTCATGTTTCCTAACCATAGACATGAGTTGTCATTTGATTAACGGGATCACATCATTAGGAGAATGATGTGATTGACATGACCCATTCCGTTAGCTTAACACTTGATCTTTAGTATGTTGCTATTGCTTTCTTCATGACTTATACATGTTCCTACAACTATGAGATTATGCAACTCCCATTTTCCGGAGGAACACTTTGTGTGCTACCAACGTCACAACGTAACTGTGTGATTATAAAGGAGCCCTACATGTGCTTCCAAAGGTATATGTTGAGTTGGCATATTTCGAGATTAGGTTTTGTCACTCCGGTTGTCGTAGAGGTATCTCTGGGCCCTCTCGGTAATGCACATCACTATAAGCCTTGCAAGCAATGTAGCTAATGAGTTAGTTACGGGATGATGCATTACGTAACGAGTAAAGAGACTTGCGGGTAACGAGATTGAACTAGGTATTGGGATACCGACGATCGAATCTCGGGCAAGTAACATACCGATGACAAAGGAAACAACGTATGTTGTTATGCGGTTTGACCGATAAAGATCTTCGTAGAATATGTAGGAGCCAATATGGGCATCCAGGTTCCGCTATTGGTTATTGACCAGAGAGATGTCTCAGTATGTCTACATAGTTCTCGAACCCGTTGGGTCCGCACGCTTTACGTTCGTTGCCGATATAGTATTATATGAGTTATGTATGTTGGTAACCGAATGTTGTTCGTAGTCCCGAATGAGATCACAGACATGACGAGGAACTCCGAAATGGTCCGTAAATGAAGTTTAATATATGGGATAATGTTGTTTGGTCTCCGAAAGGGTTCCAGAATTCACCGGAAGGGGTTCCGGATGTTTCTCGTAAGGTACGAGAACACGTTATTTGGGCCAAAGGGGAAAGCGCACAAGGTTTTTGGAAAGCGCAAAAGGAAGTTTTGCGGAGTCCACCGGCCAGACGCCAGGGTCCTTGGCGTCTGGCCCTGGAGTCCGAGAAGTACTCTTGCCTTTCGGGTGAAACCGACTTTGTGGAGGCTTTTACTCCAAGTTTCGACCCCAAGGCTCAACATATAAATAGAGGGGCAGGGCTAGCACCAAGAACACATCAAGAAACACCAAGCCTTGTGCCGGCAACCCCGTCCCCTCTAGTTTATCCTCCGTCATAGTTTTCATAGTGCTTAGGCAAAGCCCTGCGGAGATTGTTCTGCACCAACACCGTCACCACACCGTCATGCTGCCGAAACTCATCTACTACTTCGCCCGTCTTGCTGGATCGAGAAGGCGAGGACGTCATCGAGCTGAACATGTGCAGAACTCGGAGGTACTTGGATCGGTCGGATTGTGAAGACGTACGACTACATCAACCGCGTTGATAAACGCTTCCGCTTAGCAATCTTCAAGGGTATGAAGATACACTCTCCCTCTCATTGGTATGCATCACCATGATCTTGCGTGTGCGTAGGATTTTTTTTTAAATTACTACGTTCCCCAACAGAGACGACGACAAGTCACCTAGTACCTGCACAAACAATCAAGAACCTTGCAACCAACGCGATAAAGGGGTTGTCAATCCCTTCACGGTCACTCGCAAAAGTGAGATCTAATAGAGATAATAAAGTAAATATTTTTGGTATTTTTGTTGTATAGATTGGAAAGTAAAGATTGCAAAATAGTAAACGAGATTCGATAATATGGAAAAGAGATGCAATATAATGGAAAAGAGACCCCGGGGCCATAGGTTTCACTAGTGGATTCTCTCGAGATAGCATGTATTACTATAGGTGAACAAATTACTGTCGAGCAATTGATAGAAAAGCGCATAATTATGAAGATATCTAAGGCAATGATCATGAACATAGGCATCACGTCCGTGTCAAGTAGAGCGAAAGGATTCTGCATCTACTACTTTACTCCACACATTGACCGTTATCCAGCATGCATCTAGAGTATTAAGTTCATGAGAACGGAGTAATGCATTATGCAAGATGACATGATGTAGAGGGATAAACTCAAGCAATATGATATAAACCCCATCTTTTTTATCCTCGATGGCAACAATACAATATGTGCCTTGATACCCCTACTGTCACTGGGAAAGGACACCGCAAGATTGAACCAAAAGCTAAGCACTTCTCCCATTGCAAGAAAGATCAATCTAGTAGGCCAAACTAAACTGATAATTCAAAGAGACTTGCAAAGATATCAAATCATGCATATAAGAATTCAGAGAAGAACCGAATAATATTCATAGATAATCTTGTTCATAAATCCACAATTCATCGGATCTCGGCAAACACATCGCAAAAGAGTATTACATCGAATAGATCTCCAAGAACAACGAGGAATACTTTGTATTGAGAATCAAAGAGAGAGAAGAAGCCATCTATAGCTAATAACTATGGACCCGAAGGTTGATAACCCACAAGTATAGGGGATCACAATAGTTTTCGAGGGTAATTATTTAGGGTCATTTGCATTTCTGTCCCTAACTCGAACCACCTACTCAGATATGCCCCTAACTTCGAAGCCTGCTCAAATTTGCCCCTCCGCCGTTAAGTGACCTTACAAAAATGCCCTTCCGTTCCGTTTCCGTCCGGTCAAAGGGGTTTGACCGTCTCTGAGACGTTTGTTTGACATTTTTACCCCTGGAAAAAATAAAACACAAATTAAAGAGAAGAAAGAGAGTGCTTACCTTTTGGCCCAAGTTCAATGTGCACTTTGGCCCATGTGCATAGCACCAGGCCCACCCATCTCCCCCAGTCATCGTCTTCCTCATCGACTACACGCGCCGGCGCGCGCCACCGTTGCCGCTGTTCGACAACTCTCTGTCGTAGTAGCTCGGGTAGGGTTACTTAATGACGCCTGCAGGCCCATGACAACCCTAGATAACTTTCCCTCCGTTCCCCCGCTCGCTCTCCTCCCCTGCGGCCGGATCGACCATCTTCCTCGTCTGCGGATCGCCGGAGTGCCATCGTCGATTCGCCAGCCCTATGCCGCTAAACCACAAATTAATGTCTCAGTCATGTTCGTGGTTCCCCTAAGATGTCGCCCAGCCCCCTAAACCAGTGGATCCATGGCCGCCTTCTCGAATCCGTCGAGCACCGCCGTCGGCCGCCGCCTAGCTCATTGTTGCGGTCAATTCCGACCACCCCTGCATGCTCTGTTGGTACCACTGGACGCGCCTCAGCGCACTCGTCCGAACTGTACTCTCCGCCAACAAGTTTGTCACCGGAGTTGTGACTTCGTCCATCGTTGCCGGAGTTGTGACTTCGTCCATCATCGTCACTGGAGCTCGCCGCCAGTCGAGGGCGCAGTCTAGGGAGAGGGAGGGAGAGGAAGGGAGGAAGAGAGGAAGGGAGAGGGAGGATAGAATGGAGGGAGGGCTGCGGCGTGTGGGGAGCTGGTGCCGACGTCGCACATGCAGGGCCGTCGGCGCTCGCCGGAGGTGAGACAGAGAGAGGGTGAGAGAGGTGGGAGGGATTTTTTTATTTCTCTATTTTGTTTGGGGGCCCACAAGTAAGTGTGTCAGAGAGAGGGTGAGAGAGAGAGTTTTTCCTTTTTATTTATGTTTTGACTGGGTCCCACGTGTAAGTGGCACATGGAGGCAGGGGCAAAATGTCCAATAAACGCCCAGTAGATGGTCAAACCCCTTTGACCAGACGGAAACGGGACGGAAGGGCATTTCTGTAAGGGCACCTAACGGCGGAGGGGCATTTTTGAGCAGGCTTTCGAATTAGGGGCAAATGTGAGTAGTGGGTTCGAGTTAGGGACACAGATGTAAAAGACCCAATTATTTAACCCAAATTTATAGATTCGACACAAGGGGAGTCAAAGAATATTTGAAGGTATTAGCAGCCGAGTTGTCAATTCAACCACACTTGGGGATTAATTATCTGCAGCAAAGTGATTAGTAGCAAAGTAGTTTGATAGTTTTAATAGTAGTGACAACAGCAACGGTAACAGTAACAGTGATAGCAGTGATATTGTAGCAATAACAATAACAGTAGCAACAATAGTAACTTAGCAAGAACAATATAAGATAAATTCGTAGGCATTGGATCGGTGACTTGTTTGATGATATTTATCATGTGACAGTTATAACCTAGGGCGATACGGCACTAGCTCCAGTTCATCGATATAATGTAGGCATGTATTCCGTAAATAGTCATACGTGCTTTATTAAAAGAACTTGCATGACATCTTTTATCCTACCCTCCCATGGCAGCGGGGTCCATATTGGAAACTGTGTGATATTAAGGCCTCCTTTTAATAGAGAATCGGAACAAAGCATTAACACATAGTGAATACATGAACTCCTTAAACTACGGTCATCACCGAGAGTGGACCCGGTTGTTGTCACTCCGGGGTTATCGGATCATAACTGTAGTAGGTGACTATAACTTGCAAGATCGGATCTAAAACATGGATATAATTATGAATTCATAAACGGTTCAGATCCGAGTTCATGGCACCCCGGCCCAAAGTGACAAGCATTAAGCATAGCAAAGTCATAGCAACATCAATCTAAGAACATAGTGGATACTAGGGATCAGGCCCTAACAAAACTAACTCGATTACATGATGAATCTCATCCAACTCCTCACTGACCCACGAGCCTACGAAGGAATTACTCACTCCTGGTGTGGAGCATCATGGAATTGGTGATGGAGATGGGTTGGTGATGATGAAGAACGAAGATCCCCCTCTCTGGAGCCCCAAATGGACTCCAGATCCCCTCCCAAGGAAGAACATGGCTTGGCAGCGGCTCCATCTAGTGGATCGCGATAATTCTTTCTCCCTGATTATTTTCTGGAAATATGTGATTTTATAGTATCAAGGGGTCGTTTGCGGGGCCACTAGGTGGGTACAACCCACCTGGGCGCGCCAGGAGACGGGGGCGCGCCTTGGTGGGTTGTGCCCACCCAGGTGGCCCTCTCTGCAGGTCTTGGCTCTAGAAATTCTTATTCTTGATATGAAAAATCCTCGCAAAGCTTCGCTCCATTCCAAGAACTTTTATTTCTGCGCAAAAACAACACCATGGTAGTTCTCCTGAAAACATCGTCGGTCCGGGGTTAGTTTCATTCAAATGATGCAAATTAGAGTCCAAAACAAGAGGAAGAGCGTGAGAAAAAGTCGATACGTTGGAGAGGTATCAACTCCCCCAAGCTTAAACCTTTACTTGTCCTCAAGCAATTCAGTTGATAAACTGAAAGTGAGAAAGAAAAACTTTTACGAACTCTTTTGCTCTTGTTTGCATAAATAAGCTTAAACAACACCTAGGTTTTTAGCCAAGATTATAACTAACCATGTCAACAATAACATTTAAAGATTATAATGACTCATATCAATGACATAATCAGCTAGCGAGCAATAATAAAATATCGCAAACAACAACGCGTTGTCAAAACAACCATGATATAATATGACAATAGTGGTATCTCGCTAGCCCTTTCTGAGACCGCAAAACATAAATGTAGAGCACCTCCAAAGTTCAAGCAGCAACTAAACATTGTAATTCATGGTAGAAAAGATCCAATCATGATGCACCCAACATTAGCTACACATAATGCATAAATCATGGCAGTTGTGCTCTACTCAGTTTCTGGCACTTGTTTTAGAAGGTGGTGACACAACATAAAAGTAAATAGAAAGTCCCTTCGCAAAGGGAAGCAGTGATTTGCAGAGGTGCCAGAGCTCAGTTTTTAAAACAAAGATCAATGATATTTTGAGACATGCACCCTTCTTATTCACTTCACGACCATCAATTATCAATATCTTCCATGCTAAGCACGCTAGTGGCGGTTCCTAAGTGATAAAAATAAAGGTTTATTCCCCCTCCACCATCAATCACACTCCACGGCTTGTCCGAAACAACAGGTGTCGTCCATACCAACATCAGTCCCGGGGGAGTTTTGTTTAATTATTTGCATTTTTTAGTTCGGGACCAGGAATCCCTATCACCGCCCATTTTCTTGTGTGATGGCGAGTGAATAAACACTCGACCTGAGAATAACCCGCTTAGCATGGAATATACCGACCACCTCCTATCATTCCATGAATGATCCAGGCACACTTAAAGGATAATTTTTTGAAGTTTTTAGAGGTGGCACATGCAAATTTTCTTAGGACGGCAGGGTAATACTGCATATAGGTAGGTATGGTGGACTCATCTGGAATAACTTTGGGTTCAATGTTTTTGGATATACAAGCAGAGTTCCCACTTAGTATAGGCGAAGGCTGGCAATTAAGATTGAGAAGCGGCTAGCTAGAGAGCAACAATGATCATAACCATGCATTATGCGTAAGTAACATTGGACACTAGCACGAGTAGGATATGGACACCATGAACATAAACATCATAGAGGCTATGTTGGTTTTGATTCAACTACATGCATGAACATGTGCCAAGTCAAGCCACTCGAACATTCAGAGGAGGATACAATATCATCATACTACATCACAATCATTTTAACGCTATGTTGATATCCAAGATAAATCATTATCAACTCCCAGCTACTTATGCATGGCATGAGAAACTATAATCTCTAATTGTCATTGCAAACATGTTTAATCATAATGGGATGAATCATGGATACTAGGTTAAACATATTTACAAAAACAAAACAAGTCGAGTCCATACCAGTTTCTCCCTGCCACGGCCAACTCATCGGATGTCGTCATTATTGCCTTTCACTTGCACGACCGAATGATATGAAAATAATAATAGTGCTAGAGTGCCATGGACTAAGCTGGAATCTGCAAGACATTTTATTCAACAGGAGAAGACAGGGTAAAATGTGCTCTTTATTAGTTCAACAATTATTCATATGAGAGCCACTCAACATTTTCATCGGGGTCTTTTCCTTGCTAAGACTCGAATAAAAAGAAAAGAAGTTTAGAGAAACACATTGAAGTATTTTTGGAGTTTTTGATTTTCTTGAACGGGCAAATAAAAGGGAAAAGAACAAACGAGAAAAACTATTTACACGGGAAAGCTCCCAACAAGCAAAAGAAGAACAAGGAAAACTTTTTGGATTTTCTTTTTAATACTACTACTAGGTATGCAAAGAAAGTAAATTACTGCAACAGTTTTTTTTGTTTTTCTAAAGTTTTTAAAACACACAAGAAGAAAGCAAGAAAATAAATCTAAGCATGGATGATACAATGAAAAAGTGTGAACACCGACTAATGAAGTATGTGGACATGAATGTAAGGTCGGTGGAAACACGTACTCCCCCAAGCTTAGGCTTTTGGCCTAAAAGTCGATCAGTAGCCTGGAGGGTAGAAGAGCTATTGAGGAGCAGGCATCCACTCATCCCACTGCTGAGGCTCCTCCTGTGATGCCTGCACATCAGCCTGAGTGTTCCGGTAGGCAATGATGTCTGCAGGCATAATCCTATATCCACCCCTGGCAACAGGATCAAACAAAGCAGGAGCAGGCAACGGAATAATATCATGAGTCTTTACACTAAAAACCAGGTTATATAGAATAGGGATGTTAGGAGATCTGTCATCAGTAAAATGGTGGTGATCCATGGCTGCTCGGTCTAGGTAAACCCTGGTCAGAGGGTAGTCATGAGGGCGTATCTCAACCTCGAAGTGAGCCGCCAAACGAGTAGCAAAAATCCCACCATGTATTTGACCCTGAGATTTATTAAGATGCAGGCGACGAGCCACAATAGCTCCCAAGCTATAAGTGTTGTCACCCTCCAGTGCCCGGCGTAAAACAACAAAGTCTGGTGCGCTGAGAGCGCCTACTTTCTTTCTAGCAAGTAGACACTTAGCAACAAATAAAGCAAAATAATGTACGACAGGAAAGTGTAAGCTAGCAGCTGTGGTGGCTGACACTCCTCTCTTATCCCCCACCGTCAAAGTGCGATAAAAGGCCTCAAACTCGGCCGGCCTAGGCTCAGCCAAGCTCCCATCAGAAGGGATCATGCATTTGTTACAAAATTCAGTGAGTGGTATCTGATGATTTTCAACATATAAATCAAAGCTCACTTCAGGAGGATTATTCCTAGGCAGGAAAGTAAAACTTTGAACAAAGATGCTTGTGAGGATTTGGTGCTGATCGCACTCATCTGCGATGAAGTCGGTGAGGCCGGCATTAGCAATATATTGCATGAACTCCTCAAAAATTCCAGCCTCTTGTAGGAACGGAATGTGCGGCCATTCACACGGCCGTACTTCCGCCAACCTCCAAGGATGGAGATCACTGTCAGAAGACTCCCCAATAACACCCTTGGAGTTCTTCCTTGAGCCAAACTTCCTGAAGATATTCATGTTCGCGTACAATATCTGAAAAATAAAAATTTTGAGGTGACAAAAATTTGTCAACAAAACTTCACAAGAGTAGCTAATTATTTAAAGTTTAAACCACTAAAACAAAAACTAATTGGACAAATGGTGGAGTCACATACCAAGCAACAATCCCCCGAAGCAGTTTTGGAAACGGAGCTTCGAGCTAAGGGATCGAAATCCACGGGTTTGAGCTCAAGAACACGGGAGAGAGAGTAGTGGGGATTTTTCTTTCTAGAGGTAAGTGATGATGTGGGCTAAAGAGGTAAGTGAGGGGGGCACATGGGGACCACAACCCACCATGGCACGTCTGGGGGTCCTGGCGCGCCCAGGTGGGTTGTGCCCACCGGGTGCACCTCCCTTTGGTATTATTTGCACCAAAAATTCTTAATTATTCAGAAAAAAATCATATCAGGTTTTCAGAGCATTCTAAGAACTTTTATTTTTGGGTCATTTTTTATTGCATGGGAAATTCATAAAACAGACAAAACATGGCATTTTATTTTATTTAGCTAGTAAAAATAGAAAATAAATGGTAGGGACAGAAGTTAGTGCTTACTAAATTCATCAGCTTCATACTGTTCAAAAATGATTCATGAATAAGGTTGATCAGGTCTTATTAACAACCACTTTCGATTATCTTGAAACCGAAGAACTTTTGTAAATCACTATGTTACCTCGATGGGGATATGCATTTCCCCAACAATAAGCATTTCATATTTCTTTTTGACAGTAGGTAGAGGTATTTGAAAACTTCCAATCGTGATTGTCGGAGATTTTTCAATAACATTAATACCATTCACTTGGAATTGTTTCTTCGGAAAGTGCACCGTATGCTCATTACCATTAATATGAAAAGTGACCTTGCTTTTATTGCAATCAATAATAGCCCCTGCGGTATTCAAGAAGGGTCTACCAAGGATAATTGACATGTTGTCATCCTCGGGCATCTCAAGTATAACAAAGTCAGTCAAAATAGTAACATTAGCAACAACAATGGGCACATCCTCACAGATACCGATAGATATGGCAGTTGATTTATCATCCATTTGCAAAGATATTTTAGTAGGTGTGAGTTTATTCAAGTCAAGTCTTTTATATAAAGAAAAAGGCATAACACTAACACCAGCTCCTAAATCACACAAAACAATTTTCACATAATTCTTTTTGATAGAGCAAGGTATAGTTGGTATACCCGGATCTCCAAGTTTTTTAGGTACTCCATCTTTAAAAGTATAGTTAGAAAGCATAGTGGAGATTTCAGCTTCCAGTATTTTTCTCTTATTTGTGATGATGTCTTTCATATACTTTGCATAAGGAGGCATTTTTAAGATGCCAGTCAAGCGAGTACGCAAAAAGACTGGCCTCAGCATTTCAGCAAAGCGTTTAAATTCTTCATCATCTTTCTTTTTAGTTAACTTGGGTGGAAAAGCCATAGGTTTTTGAACCCACAATTCTTGTTCTTTACCGTGTTTTCTAGCAACAAAGTCTCTTTTATCATATCTTTTATTCTTAGGTTGTGGGTTATTAAGATCAATAGGTGGTTGATATGTCTCCAATGTATCTACTTTTCCAAACACTTTTGCCCTTGTTTTGGACTCTAACTTGCATGATTTGAATGAAACTAACCTGGACTAACGCTGTTTTCAGCAGAACTACCATGATGTTGTTTTATGTGTAGAAAACAAAAGTTCTCGGAATGTCCTGAAAATCCACGGAGGCACTTTTTGGAAAATATAAAAAATATTGGAGAAAGAATCAAGACTAGGGGCCCACACCCTGTCCACGAGGGTGGGGGGCGCGCCCCTGTCTTGTGGCCCCCCTGGAGCTCCGCCAACCTCAACTCCAACTCCATATATTCCGTTTCGCGGAGAAAAAAATCAGAGAGAAAGTTTCATCACGTTTTACAATTTGGAGCCGCCGCCAAGCCCTAATCTCTCTCGGGAGGGCTGATTTGGAGTCCGTTTGGGGCTCCGGAGATGGGGATTCGTCGCTGTGTTCATCATCAACCATCCTCCATCACCCATTTCATGATGCTCACCACCGTGTGTGAGTAATTCCATTGTAGGCTTGCTGGACGGTGATGGGTTGGATGAGATTTACCATGTAATCAAGTTAGTTTTGTTAGGGTTTGATCCCTAGTATCCACTATGTTCTCAGATTGATGTTGCTATGACTTTGCTATGCTTAATGCTTGTCACTAGGACCCGAGGGCCATGATTTCAGATCTGAACCTATTATGTTTTCATGAATATATGTGTGTTCTTGATCCCATCTTGCAAGTCTATAGTCACCTATTATGTGTTATGATCCGACAACCCCGAAGTGACAATAATTGGGATACTTCTCGGTGATGACCGTAGTTTGAGGAGTTCATGTATTCACTATGTGCTAATGCTTTGTTCCGGTTCTCTATTAAAAGGAGGCCTTAATATCCCTTAGTTTCCGCTAGGAGCCCGTTGCCATGGGAGGGTAGGACAAAAGATGTCATGCAAGTTCTTTTCCATAAGCACGTATGACTATTTACGGAATACATGCCTACATTACATTGATGAACTGGAGCTAGTTCTGTGTCACCCTATGTTATAGCTATTATATGAGGAATCGCATCCGACATAATTATCCATCACTGATCCATTGCCTACGAGCTTTTCACATATTGTTCTTCGCTTATTTACTTTTCCGCTGCTACTGTTACAATCACTACAAAACCCAAAAATATTACTCTTGCTACCGTTACCTTTATTATCATACTACTTTGCTACTAAATACTTTGCTGCAGATACTAAGTTATCTGGGTGTGGTTGAATTGACAACTCAACTGCTAATACTCAATAATATTCTTTGGATCACCTTGTGTCGAATCAATAAATTGGGTTGAATACTTTACCCTTGAAAGCTGTTGCGATCCCCTACACTTGTGGGTTATCAAGACTAATTTCTGGCGCTGTTGCCAGGGAGCATAGGTCTATTCTCTGAGTCACTTGGGATTTATATCTGTTGATCACTATGAGGAACTTGAAAGAAGAAAGAACCAAGATTTTTCCCTCAACTACGAGGGGAGGTAAGGAACTGCCATCTAGCTCTGCACTAGATTCTCCTTCTGTTATTAGTAAACTTGCGACACCTAAACCTACTACTGCTATGAACTCTGATATGTCGCATGTTATTGATGATGCCACTTCTGCTATGCATGATACTTATGATGAAACTACTTCTGTGCGTGATACTACTTTGCCATTAGGTGAATTTCTTGATGAACAACTTGCTAGGGCTAGAGAGAATGCAATTATTGAAGATGCTATTATTGATGATAGTGATAATGAAAGTTCTCCGAATGATTATGAATTGCCTGTTGTTCCTGAGGGTTATGTTATGAAAGAGGAAGCTGCTAGAACTATCTTTGCCTGTAAAGATAGATATGATCTTAAGAAATTATTAGCTAAATGGAAGCAACAGTCTCTTAATGCTAGAATGAAACCTGACCCTGCTTTTGCTACTTCACCAATTTGTGTTACTGATAAGGATTATGAATTCTCTGTTGATCATGAAATAATTACTTTGGTCGAATCTGATCCTTTTTATGGCCTTGAATCTGAAACTGTTGTGGCACATCTTACCAAGTTGAATGATATAGCCACCTTGTTTGCTAATGATGAGAAGTCTCGCTATTATTATATCCTTAACATATTTCCGTTCTCATTAAAGGGTGATGCTAAGACTTGGTTTAATTCTCTTGCTCCTGGTTGTGTGCGTAGTCCCCAGGATATGATTTATTACTTCTCTGCTAAATATTTCCCTGCTCATAAGAAACAAGCTGCCTTGCGGGAAATATATAATTTTGTGCAAATCGAGGAAGAGAGTCTCCCACAAGCTTGGGGGAGGCTTCTCCGATTACTAAATGCTTTGCCTGATCATCCTCTCAAGAAAAATGAAATACTTGATATCTTTTATAATGGACTAATCGATGCTTCCAAGGACTACTTGGATAGTTGTGCTGGTTGTGTTTTCAGGGAAAGAATAGTCGACGAAGCTGAATTACTATTGAATAATATGTTGACTAATGAAAATAATTGGACTCTTCCTGAGCCAATTCCTGAGGAAATTCCTGAACCAATTGAGCCAACTCCTGAGCCTATTCCTAAAACCACTCCGAAGAAGAGAGGTGTTTTATTTCTCAGTCCTGAAGATATGCAAGAGACAAAGAAATCAATGAAAGAAAAAGGTATTAAAGCTGAAGATGTTAAGAATTTACCACTTATTGAAGAAATACATGGTCTTAATATACCGCCTGTTGAAGAACCACATTGTCTTGATAACCCGACACAGGTAGTAAAGGTAAATTCTCTCTATAGATATGATAAAGTTGAAATTCCCTCTACTAAATTTCATAGCCCATGCTTAGATGAATTTGATGAGTTTATGGCTAGACAAGAAAGTTTTAATGCTTATGTTGGTAGAGAGTTAAAGAATAATGCTTTCAAGATAGGACGCGTGAGCGATAATATGGCTAGAGTTAAAGGTGAACTCATACTCATTAGCAAATATGCTTCTATGGTTGCTACTCAAGCTGAGCAAGTACTTAAAGCTCAAAATGATTTGCTTGATGAGTTAAATAATAAAAATGACTTTGCTGTTAAAGTGGCTACTAGAACTGGTAGAATGACTCAGGAACCTTTGTATCCTGAAGGCCACCCTAAGAGAATCGAGCAAGATTCTCAGAGAAATAATTTAGAGGCACCTAGTTCTTCTAAAAAGAAGAAAAAGAAAAACGATAGAACTTTGCATGCTTCTAGTGAACCTGTTGTAGACACACCTGAGAATCCCAATGATATTTCTATTTCTGATGCTGAAACACAATCATGTGATGAACATGAACCTAGTGATAATGTTAAAGATAATGTTCATGTTGATGCTCAACCTAGCAAAAACAATGAAGTAGAGATTGAACCTGCTATTGATCTTGATAACCCACAATCAAAGAATCAACGTTATGATAAGAGAGATTTTGTTGCTAGGAGGCACAGTAAAGAAAGAGAACCATGTGTTCAGAAACCCATGCCCTTTCCTCCTAAACCATCCAAGACAAAGGATGATGAGGATTTTGAGAGCTTTGGTGAAATGATTAGACCTATTTTCTTACGTATGCGCTTAATCGATATGCTTAAAGTAAATTCTTATGCTAAGTATATGAAGGATACCATTACAAATAAAAGAAAGATACCGGAAGCTGAAATTTCCACCATGCTTGCTAATTGCACTTTTAAGGGTGGAATACCCAAGAAACTTGGAGATCCAGGGGTACCAACTATACCATGCTCCATTAAAAGAAATTATGTTAGAACTGCTTTATGTGATCTTGGAGCCGGTGTTAGTGTTATGCCTCTTTCTTTATATCATAGACTTGAATTGAATAAGTTGACACCTACTGAAATATCTTTGCAAATGGTTGATAAATCAACTGCCATACCTATTGGTATTTGTGAGAATGTGCCTGTTGTGGTTGCAAATGTCACTATGTTAACGGACTTTGTTATTCTTGATATTCCCGAGGACGATAGTATGTCGATCATCCTTGGTAGACCCTTTTTGAATACTACAGGGGATATTATTGATTGCAACAAAGGCAATGTCACTTTGCATGTTAATGTTAATGAGCATACGGTACACTTTCCGAGGAAACAATCTCAAGTTCATAGCATCAATTCAATTGAAAAAAGTCCAACTATCATTATTGGAGGTTGTAAGTGCATCTAGTGCCACCCCTAGTTGGTTTTGGAGTATTGACGACAAACCTGGTTGAGGGACTAATGTGTTTGTGAGAATTGCAGGATAACACAGGTAGTAGTCCCTCATTGATTCGGTTTACCTACCGGAGATGACCCCTAAAAATGTGTGAAGACATTGAAGACAATGGTGGTCTGTGAAGCCATTCACGTTGAAGACTATGACTCGAAAAGACACTAAGTGAAGACTATGGAGCGCAAAGACTTAGTTGTTTTGTTGTTTCCTTTTCTTCTTCATTGAGTCATAGGAACCACCGCACTGTTAAGTGGGGTCCAAGTGAACAAAGTCAGAGTGACTGAAGTGATGCTCAACCAAATCCTATGTCTTCGAGCGAAGACAATGAGAGCAAATCTTATCTAGAGTCGGATGAGTCAGCTTGACTTGTAGCCAAGTCAAGCTGCTGCGTGTGTTTGAAATCTGACCGTTGCGACACGTGTCAGTTCCTTAGTGACCCAGGGTCATTTCAGACAAATTAGGTTGGGTTGCCAAGTGGCTATAAATAGCCCACCCCCTACACCATAAATTGGTGGCTGCTTAGAGTTAGTACACGGCTTTTGTCGTTTTGAGAGCAACCCACCTCCGAAGCCTTTGAGAGAGAATCCTTGCGAGGACAAAGCCCAAACCACCCAGAGCCCAAGAGAGTTTGGCATCACTGAAGTCTTTCTGTCCATGTGATCTGAAGACTTGTTACACTTGAGGACTGTGAATCCTCCAGCCGGTTAGGCGTCATGTTCTGAGCATCCAAGAGTCATTGTGGTTTGCCGGTGAATGAAGTCTGTGAAGGTTCAGAAGTCTACCTTGAAGACTTACCAGAGTGATTGGGCGGGGACTAAGTGTCCTTGGCTCAAGGGGAATAAGGTGAAGACGAGGTCTTCTGAGTTGAATCTCAGCCTCCGTAACCAGACGTACAGTTGTCACAACAACTGGAACTGGTCAAACAAATCCATGTCCTTCTGAAGCCACTGGTTCTATCTCTTACTTCTCTTTACATACAATTTGTCTTCGTGATGTCAATGCCTGCTTGCATTATCTGTTTGACTTCACTGTGTGACTACCTGTTCTGATTGGCTTCGCACTATCTTCCATCCTGATCTTTACTACCTAGCTGCTATTAGTCTTTGTGCTTTCACTTCATTGAATACTTGACTATGGCTTGTCTAGTGTAGTCTACCTTCTGCTGCATACGTATAGTGTCGGTTTTGTTATTTGTCTTCGAAACTCCCATGTTTTGAAGACTTTCATAAAAATCGCCTATTCACCCCCCTCTAGTCGATAACTAGCCCTTTCAATTGGTATCAGAGCAAGGTACTCCCTTGTTCTGTGTGATTCGGTTTAACCACCTGGAGTTTAGCTTTGTCGACTGTAGGGATAATCAAAGTCTCCGCTGTGTCCCCCATCTTCGATGGCACCGAATATCCCTACTGGAAGAATAGGATGCGCATGCATCTTGAAGCCATTGATGTCGATCTATGGTATGTCGTCAAGAACGACGTTCCCAAGACTGGTGAAGGTGTCACCCCTGCTGATGTCAAGAAGTTTATTCAACTGGACTCTACCGCCAAGAACATCATCTGTGGTCACCTTACCAAAGGACAATATGGACGTGTGAGTGCTCTGGAAACGTCGAAGCTAGTCTGGGACTGGCTCTCCAAGGTCAATGAAGGCGTCTCAACTCAGCAAGATCAACGTATCAGTACTCTCCGCAACCTCTTCAACCGCTTCAAGAGACACGACAACGAGAATGTCCAGCCCACGTTTGATCGCCTCACTGATATCACAAATGAGCTCCAAGCACTCAGCGCCACTGAGATCATGAAGCATGAGATAGTGAAGACACTACTGAGATCTCTTGACAGCTCATTTGATACCTTAGCCCTGATGATACAAGAACACCCTGATTTCAAGTCTCTCGATCCGTCTAACATACTTGAGAGGCTCAACACACATGAGTACCAGCTGTCTGAGAAACGAGATATCTGTGGCCCCAACTATGGCCGAACTCGAGCTTTGAAGGCAAAGGCCGCTGCTTCCTCATCTGAAGAAGAATCTGACTGCAGTTCTGGTGATCCTGAAGACATTGGAAAGGAGCTTGCTATGCTTGTGAATAAGTTCTAGAAATTCACAAAAAGAAAGGCTTCAGAAAGTCTTCACGATCCAGCTCAAGGAATGATGAAGCTTCTGCCTATGATCACAAGAAGAGAACCTGCCACAAGTGCAAGAAACCTGGGCACTACATCTCTGAGTGTCCACAGTGGGATAATGAGAAGAAGAAGAAGAAGAGCAAAGAATATGATTCTGATGACAAGAAGAAGAAGAAATCCTCAAAGTCTTCTTCCAAGTCTACTTCCAAGTCTTCATCACACAAGAAGAGCTCATCTGGCAAGGCCCGTGCTTTTGTTGGCAAGGAAATGGATTCAGAGGAGGAGTCAACTTCTAAGGAGGTGGAGGTGGAGTCTAAGGAGGAGTCTGAATCTGGTGTTATGAGTCTGGCTCTAACTACTGCCTACGTTGCCAAGTCCATCTTCAACACCGAAGACAATGGCTCCGTCACCAACGCTGATGATAATGACAAGGACGACTCGCCTCCCATCTACTGCTTCATGGCACGTGGTGCCAAGGTAAAATCACGCGATGCTTACTTTCAAACATCACGTGAAGATGACTCTGATGGTGAATCCAAACGTAGTTACAAAATACTTGCTAAAATTGCAACTGAACAACAGAAAGCTATGGAACATACTCAAAAACTGTTAGAGAAAAGCGATGACCTGTTGGACGCGGAAATGACCAAGTCTTAGTCCTTAATTGAAGACATAAAAAATCTTCATATTAAGTACCAGGAACTTGAAGGTTGACATGAATCGCTCTCAATTTCTCATGAAAAGCTTTCCTACGATTATCTTCAAAGGAAGCAGGAGCTTGAGAAACTGAGATCGGATCATGAAGATCTTCAAAAGGAGAATGAGTCACTTCGCGCTCAACAGATCAGTCCCGCTTAGGAAGGATTTGAACCACCATGCCTAAAATGCATTGAGCGTGATAACGCCGCTTCTGTTGCTGAATGTTCTACTGCTGCTACTATTGCAATATCTTCAACTACTATTGTGGTAAATAACCCTTCCGCTGAGGATACCACTACTATTGCTGATGAGAATGCTAGGTTGAAGACACTGCTTGAGACAGGGATGTACAAAAGTCTCAAAGGGCATCAGACATTATGTGATGTCCTCAAAAAACAGATTCTGAACCGAAACCCTAGGAAAGAGGGTGTTGGGTACGAGAGGAAAATGAATGTTGATGGGTCGTACTGGAATCCTGAGAAGTACCCCAAAACCACATGGGTTGCTGCAAAGGAACCTTTAGTAGATCCATCCACCTTGTCTAGTTTCACTTGTGCTAACCCCATTATCATTGATGAATCCTTTGATGCAAACTATAAACTGTTTAAGAATCAGAATGGTGAAGTGTTTTCCAGATATATTGGTACTAACTGCAGTAATGGGCCACCTGTGAAGAAGATATGGGTTCCCAAAAGTTGTATTGAGAATCTTCCTATGGATGTCATCATGACACCACCTGTGAAGAAGACAAACCCCATACCAAAGGCTTCATATGGTCCAAAAGCTTCATACAGACCGAGGACTCATCTGAGTCACCCTAAATCAATGTTTTGCAGGGAAATCATACTCAGACCCATGAATATGAGCGTGTTTCCTCAAACCGCTATGTTCATAGAACTAAGAACTTTTCTGCTTATTCCTATGAGTATTATTCACCTCCTGCAAGGCTATTTACTAGGGCTCCAAAGCCGAAATTCTCAGATGCTGCACTTAGACTCATTGCTTCTAAGCCACCCCTGAAAATGTGGGTGGTTAAGAAACTTAACTCTCTTTTGCAGGGAAAGGTCTCCAGCCGGAAATCAAAGGCGTCAAAAACTAATGCTGGGGACCTTAAACATCTTGTGGGGCGCAACATAAAATGCCCAAATAGTCTTACTATGTACTTCGTTCCAGGATTCCTTGACACTCATCCTATCTATCCTAACCAAGATCTGAATTTCATGTTCCACTTGTTCGTCAAATGTTTATGCTTCACAACTCGCTTGGTGCAGACTATCCCCCAAGCTGCACTGTAGGCTATGACACCTCGTACTTCATAATGGATTATGGACAGTGGATGCACTAACCACATGATTGGCGATCGAAGTCTTCTGATGGATTCAACGCTACGTCCATCAGACAAAAGTCACATCACATTTGCTGACACTGGTAAAAGCAAGGTATTGGGTCTAGGTAGAGTTGCAATATCAAGGGATCAGCACATGGATAAAGTGATGCTTGTTGAATCCCTTGGTTTCAACTTAATGTCTGTCTCAATGCTTTGTGACTTAAACATGATTGTGCTATTTGGAAAATATCGATGCCTTGTACTAATGGAATCTGACAAGTCTCTAGTCTTTGAAGGATATCGGAAAGATGATCTATATATGGTAGATTTCTCAGCAGGACCACAGATGGCCGTATGTCTTCTAGCAAAGGCTTCAGAATGCTGGCTTTGGCATTGAAGGCTAGGACATGCCGGCATGAAGAACTTGCACACTCTCACGAAGAAGAAGCATGTCGTGGGCATCGAAGGCCTTTAGTTCAAGAAGGACCATCTATGTGGCGCCTGCGAAGCTGGAAAGATGACCAGGGCCAAGCATCCCTCGAAGACAATCATGACTACATCTCAACCTTTCGAGCTGCTTCACATGGACCTATTCGACCCTACTCACTACTCTACTCTCAATACTACTACTTGTCTCTATGGCTTTGTCATTGTTGATGATTACTCTCGATATACTTGGGTGCATATAATCCTATACAAGACTGAAGTGCAGGATGTCTTCAGACGCTTCGCCAATCATGCCATGACGAACTATGGCATCAAGATCAAGCACATCAGAAGCGACAACGGCACTGAGTTCAAGAACACCGGCCTCGACCTGTATCTGGATACCCTGGGTATCACTCATGAGTTCTCTGCTCCCTATACACCTCAGCAGAATGGCATCGCAGAGCGCAAGAACAGAACTCTCATTGAGATGGCTCGAACGATGCTTGATGAGTACAAGACTCCACGGAAGTTGTGGCCTGAAGCCATTGACACTGCTTGCCACATCATCAACCGTGTCTATCTTCACAAGCTTCTGAAGAAAACACCTTATGAACTCCTAACTGGTAAGAAGCCAAATGTAAGCTACTTCAGAGTATTTGGTGCTAGGTGCTGGATCAAGGATCCACATCACACGTCAAAATTTGCACCGAAAGCACATGAAGGTTTTATGCTTGGTTATGGAAAGGATTCGCACTCCTACAGAGTCTTCAACCTCTTTCACTATAAAGTGGTTGAAACTGTGGATGTGCGGTTTGATGAGACTAACGGCTCGCAAAGAGAGCACCTGCCAAATGTGCTAGATGAAGTACCTCCAAGTGAATCAATCAAGCAGATGGGAATTGGAGAGATCATACCTTCTGAGAATCAGACTGAAGAAGAGCTTATCATTTCTGCACCTAATCAACCTGAAGACAATGCTCAGCCTGAAGACAATCCCCCAAATGATGACATTGATCAGCAAGAGCAAATCTTCGTCCTGTTCATCCTCGTGTTGCAAAATAAGTTCAGATTGAGAAGATAATTGACAGCTTGAATGCACCTGGTCCACTCACTCGTTCAAAAGCAACTCAAAGAGAAACACAACTAACTAATTTCTGTGGGCATTTTGCATTCGTCTCAATCTCTGAACCCAAGAAAGTCGATGAAGTTTTCATGGAACCTAAATGGATTCAAGCTATGCAAGAAGAGCTTCAACAGTTCGAGCTGAATAATGTGTGGGAATTGGTCAAGCGTCTTGATCCTCGAAAGCACAATATCATTGGCACCAAATGGATATATCGCAACAAGCAAGATGAGCATGGTCAAGTGGTTAGAACAAGGCTTGTCTCATTGCACAAGGTTACACTCAAGTGGAAGGAATTGACTTCGATGAAACATTTGCTCCGGTGGCAAGGCTTGAAGCCATTCGCATACTGCTAGCCTATGCAAATCATCACAACATCCTTCTGTATCAAATGGATGTGAAGAGTGCTTTTCTCAATGGAAAGATAGAAGAAGAAGTATATGTCGCACAACCTCCTGGCTTTGAAGATCCAAAACATCCTGATATGGTATACAAGCTCAACAAGGCACTGTATGGCCTCAAACAAGCCCCTCGTGCCTGGTATGATACGCTCAAAGACTTCCTGAAGAGCAAAGGCTTCAAACCTGGTTCACTAGATCCTACACTCTTCATGAAGAGATACGATGGTGAACTGTTTGTGTGCCAAATCTATGTGGATGACATTATCTTCGGCTGCACCAACAAGAAATATAGTGATGAGTTTGGTCACATGATGCAAGAGCAATATTAGATGTCCATGATGGGCAAGCTGAAGTTCTTTCTGGGTCTCCAAATCCTTCAGCAACGCAACGACATCTTCATATCTAAAAAAATACCTCAAGGATTGCCTGAAGAAGTTTGGCATGCAAGACTGCAAAGGATACACGACGCCAATGCCAACCAAAAGTCATATAGGTCCCGATGACAATGGTAAAGAGTTCGATCAAAAGGTATACCGCTCCATGATTGGTTCTTTGCTTTACTTATGTGCATCTAGGCCAGATATAATGCTTAGTGTTTGCATGTGTGCCCGATTCCAAGCGGCACCAAACGAATAGCATCACTTAGCAGTGAAGCGAATTCTTCGATATTTGGCTTACACCCCAACATTAGGATTATGGTATCCAAAGGGCTCAGAGTTTGATCTAGTTGGATTCTCAGATGCTGATTATGCTGGTGACAAGGTTGATCGCAAGTCCACATTAGGTACATGTCACTTTCTGGGATGATCTCTTGTCTGTTGGTCTTCAAAGAAGCAGAACTTTGTATCTCTCTCCACTGTTGAATCCGACTACATTGCTGCTGGATCTTCCTGTGCTCAGCTTCTCTGGATGAAGCAAAATCTCAAGGACTATGGTATCCATCTAAAGAATGTGCCTCTCTACTGCGACAATGAGAGTGCCATCAAGATTGCCAACAACCCAGTTCAGCACTCGAAGACAAAGCACATTGAAATTCGTCATCACTTTCTTAGAGATCATATTATGAAGGAAGATATTGATATCATTCATGTCAAGACAGAAGAGCAGTTGGCTGATATCTTCACAAAGCCCTTGGATGAGAAAAGGTTTTGCAAGTTGCGGTGTGAGCTAAATATCTTGGAATCCTCAAATGTCCTGTGATTAGGCACACATCCTAACACTTATGCATTTTGATGACTTAGATGTGCAACACATGAAGTAATGTATATCTTCAATCAATGAAGACATACACTCTAAGTGTGAATACATTAATGAGGAATTTGACTTCGGAGCGCCACAATAATTGTGCATCGTGTCTGGGTCTAATACTTCCTATACGGTGGGTAACACCACCACCAAACTTTTGTTTGAAGTGTTTCTCTTGGCGCTATGTTTGCAAAGTCTTCATATTTGATTTATATCCATCCTTGGCTTATATTCAAGTTTATCTTCATTTGGTTGATTTGGCCTTATACTAGTTATATACTTATTTGTGTTCTATCCTCTACAACGTTCACTTATAGCTATTGCTTCATGTTGAATCTTTTGAACTAAGTGAATGTGATTGGACCCTAACTTATCTATGCTTCTACCCAACTCTATCTGTCCAAATCATATGCATTCTATTGAAAACTGTCGATTGTCTTCACTGAGACCTTATCAGCTGAAGTCAATCTGACAAACATTTATATCTGTTTCTAATACTATAGCCTTTGTGCCTGAAAATTGGAGAATTCAGAACGACCACCCCGACAATCCAGGCGTGCGTGGGAACATGGAACAACTTCCAAGGTGTTGCATGCTTGCCACATGTCCTTCAGATGTGAACCACCAGGGGCACCTGCGTAATTGCGCTATGCCGTCCCTTTCCTTATAAATACCCGTCACATCTCGGTCAAAAACTCTTCTTCCACCTCGCCACCTCTCGCAAACCCTAGCGCCTCTGCTAGCTCTCGACGATGCCGGCGACGAAGTGCTTAGCTGCCGCAACTTCTCCGACACTGTCCTCACGCCGGCCGTGGACCACGTCCTCTCCGCTGTCGCCGCAGGTGTCCTCCGTCACCAAGTTAGGGCACGGAAGATCGAACTGCTCGGCCTCCAACTTCGCTCCGTCTAGCAGTTCTTTGTGTGGTAATTAAAATTCACTTTTTACCGTCTTTTTGATCTGATAGATTCATCCTCCTTTACCAAAAGTGGGTTTAAGATCTCCAAAGTTGAATCTATCTCATTCTGCATCTCATACTTGGCCTAGTCTATTCACCCATGCTTCGTTACAAGTTAGATTCCTCACTTGTACTTATTCTTGGATTTGTGCAACTCTGGAACCAACTCTCATCAAATAAGTGAATGTCTTCGTGTTATGAGGTCAATGTCTTCAAACTGATTTATCTTCAAAATCTTCTGAGAATGCATATGACCTCTTCCCCTTCCCTCACACCTCTAATGCTGTCACAGGTACATGTCCATGGGATAATCCCTTGGTTCTCATAGTCTGCATTTGTTTTCAAAATTCTTACAGAGTCACATCAATTCACCTAAAGCCAGTTCTTGTCTGACCAGCCGTCTGAAGCCCTTGCAAGTACTGAAGCCTTTCAGATTAAGCTTCATGGCCAATGAGAAGTCAGCAAGAAAGGGAACACTTCCAAGGATTTGCCTCCAGATTTGCATGAGCTGTACAGAACAGACCCAGAGGAAACCTATATAGGACAAAAGAATCGAATCCAGTGGATTCGAAGATATTGGGCAGAAGAATGGTTCAAGTATCGTTTCGTCACAGAAGAGTATGTAGAGAAGAATGCCATCAAAGGACCCTAGGGAGATATTGAATACAAAAATCTTCAACCCTAGTCCTGTTCTGAAGCCATTCAATGAGAATTCTATCCATGCATGATTCGCGGACCGCAGCCAGAGAATGCTGACCCTTCTTCTCTGCTGTGGTGCCGTGAAGACCATCTATTCAAATGCAACTACCAGTTCACCAAAGACTCTGTTGCGAAGAACAAGAAGGCATTAGGACTTGACTTCAACCCTGGTCCTTCTTCACCTCGGGAAGATGGCACCCGTGAAGCCAATGAGAACAGGATCGGCCCCTTCTACAACCTTGCAGGCCTCATCACACACATTGCTGTCCAAGGTGCAAAAGTGGATCATTCTGATGATGATGCTGACACTGATGATGCTCAAGCTCCTCCTCCTAAGCCGCGGAAGCAAAAGAAAGCTAGGGCTTCAAAACCAACTGCTGCACCAAAAGCTTCTCGAGTGAAGCCATTGGCAACTGGCCCTCCTGCTCCCAGTAACACGCCTGAAGATCTCTCTCGCATCTCCAAGAAGCACGAGATGCCTCGGAAGAGAACTGCTCAGAAATCCAGTCAAGCACTGACACCAGCTGCCGTTCTAAGAAATGAATCTGAAGCTATTGATATGTCATCAGATGACGAGTTTGGTGAGGATGCTCTTGAGCAGCTGATAAAGAGCAAGCAAGAGGCGGAGATCTTCAATGATCTGCCCCTCTTCCATGTGAACATTTTGGACAATTTCATTGATGAGTGGTTCGACAATCAAGATCTCAATTTTGATGATCTTCAACTCCCCATTGGCATCAGCGTCGCCTTCCAAGGCGCAATTGCTCCTGAGCTGGCTCTGGCTCAACGAATTGTTGAATTGAAGAACAAGGTTGACTTTGAGAAAGAGCAATTCAAGAAGCATGTGGCCAAGCTTAGTGTGGCTGATGTTCAGAAATTCAAGTTGATGCTGAATGACCTCAAGGAAGCATTTCGCAAGAAGCGAGAAGAAGCCAAAGTTTCAAGAGAGCGCATGAAGAATCTTGCTGCCAAGTGTGTTCAAGCTTACAATGAAGCTGAAAAGCGCAAGGCTCTTAGGCGTCCAGGCATTGACCCCAAGATGGCTGCCAAGAAGAAGTCTGCTGTGGCCCAACTGAAGCTCCACGACGGGAAGAACCTCACATTGTCTTCCCTGCCAGCATGACAGGCTCGAAGCCTAAGGTCCCCAGAGCAGCTTCAGAACAGAAGAAAACCAGGGCAGCTGAAGCCTAAGCCAGAAAGCGTAAAACCAAGAACACCACTGATGATGCACCATCCCCCAAGAAGAGGAAAACCAAGAAGAGAGATCGGGCTGCTCCCAAAGAGCCCCTTGTTGTCGAGCCCATTGCTTTTGCTCCCCCTCCATCTAAAAATCAAGAGCTTTAGTTGATTGTTCATGCGCCTGCTTTCACAGAGGCTCCTGAAGCTCAAGAAGTTCCAGCCGTTGACCCCATCACGACTGAAGACATTGGTCCCCAAGACAATGTAGAAGATGATTAAGTCCTTCCTCAGATCCAGCGCCCCACGGTATCATCGCCTGTTCACACGAACAATGAACCCATCAGTATTGGTCGTCCTTTGATGCCAATCTCTCAAGATGCCTCATGGGCTGATCGCCCCCAACCAGCAACCCCAGTTCAAGGCTCACCAAGTACACCCTGTCCCTCACCAACGCAAGGTCCTAGTCCAATTGTCAATGATGACAATTACATGGAGACCACACCATCACCGAAAGCGTCGCCCATGTTTCAACGGCTTCGCAAAGGCCAGAGGCCATCGGTCTCCATGACAACCATCACAGAAGAGGATTCACATCAGTCCAGCTCAGTGGCACGTCAAGTGTTCCCTGAAGACAATCCTTCTGTGACGGTTCCGGTGTCCGAAGCTAATGCTTCTGAAGAGATTCTGGCTGCAGCAGCCGATGAAAGACAAGAAGAAAATCGTGTTACTACACCCCCCACCAACCAAGAAGAAGATATTCTCGAGGAGAATGTGTCTGTGCCCGACCCTCCAGCTACTCAAGTGGAGGTTGAGAATACTGAGGCGGCCACCAACAACGCCACCGAAGCCAATGACGTTGTCATGACTGAAGCTAATGTGGAGCCTCAAGTCAACACTGTGAATGAAGCCAATGCTGCACCTGCAACCAATGTGCAGCCTGACGCCTCTACTAATGCCTCTGCTCCTGTACCGCCACCAAGGCCACACACTATTGAGCATGCATTCTATCAAGGCGAACTTGTTCCTGTCAGATGGCCTATTCTGATTCCTCCGCCTGCTCCTGATCCCCAGTTTGATTATCATGTGGAGCACAGGCCTCAGGTTCAGAAGCCAAAGCCAAGGTTGCCAAGGTTTCCAGGTACTGCATCTGCACCAGGATCATTCAATGTAAATGGCTTCATTGCACACAACACCTTCTTTGATAGTGCCAAGAACCCATATTCCAAGCCAAGAATATCATCTGATCGGTTCTGGAGCTATCAACAACGAAGCTATTACTCCTGCATGCTATACAACCAAGAGCGCATATTCCCTCATATGCGCCTGGATTCCGAAGCCATTGTTGGCCTGCCCTGCTTAGAAGAAGCACTTGACTGTTTTCGAGATGCAGGCCTACTACAGTTTGTCACTGATATCTCCGTCGTATCTACTTTTCCAAACACTTTTGCCCTTGTTTTGGACTCTAACTTGTATGATTTGAATGGAACTAACCCGGACTGACGCTGTTTTCAGCAGAATTGCCATGATGTTGTTTTTTGTGCAGAAAACAAAAGTTCTCAGAATGACCTGAAACTCCACGGAATATCTTAGAATAAATAATAAAAAAATCCTCTCCAAAGATGAAGACCAGGGGGCCCACACCCTGTCCATGAGGGTGGAGGGCGCGCCCCCTCCTAGGCGTGCCCCCCTACCTCATGCCCCCCCTGGAGACCCTCCGACGCCAACTCCAACTCCATATATTGGCTTTCAGGGAGAAAAAAACGAGGGAGAAGAAATCATCGTGTATTACGATACGGAGCCGCCGCCAAGCCCTAATCTCTTCGGGAGGGCTGATCTGGGGTCCGTTCGGGGCTCCAGAGAGGGGGATTCGTCGCCGTTGTCATCATCAACCATCCTCCATCACCAATTTCATGATGCTCACCACCGTGCGTGAGTAATTCCATCGTAGGCTTGCTGGACGGTGATGGGTTGGATGAGATTTATCATGTAATAAAGTTAGATTTGTTAGGATTTGATCCCTAGTATCCACTATGTTCTGAGATTGATGTTGCTATGACTTTGCTATGCTTAATGCTTGTCACTAGGGCCCGAGTGCCATGATTTCAGATCTGAACCTAGTATGTTTTCATGAATATAGGTGTGTTCTTGATACTATCTTGCAAGTCTATAGTCACCTACTATGTGTTATGATCCGGCAACCCCGAAGTGACAATAATCGGGACCACTCCCGGTGATGACCATAGTTTGAGGAGTTCATGTATTCACTATGTGCTAATGCTCTGTTCCGGTTCTCTATTAAAAGGAGGCCTTAATATCCCTTAGTTTCCAATAGAACCCCGCTGCCACGGGAGGGTATGACAAAAGATGTCATGGAAGTTCTTTTCCATAAGCACATATGACTATATTCGGAATACATGCCTACATTACATTGATGAATTGGAGCTAGTTCTGTGTCACCCTATGTTATGACTGTTACATGACGAACCGCATCCGGCATAATTATCCATCACTGTTCCGGTGCCTATGAGTTTTCCATATACTGGTTCTCACTTATTTACTTTTCCGTTGCTACTGTTACAATCACTACAAAAATACCAAAAACATTGCTTTTGCTGTCTTTACTTTTGTTACCGTTACCACCACTATCATATTACTTTTCTACTAAACACTTTGCTGCAGATACTAAGTTTCCAGGTGTGGTTGAATTGACAACTCAGCTGCTAATACTTGAGAATATTCTTTGGCTCCCCTTGTGTCGAATCAATAAATTTGGGTTGTATACTCTACCCTCGAAAACTGTTGCGATCCCCTATACTTGTGGGTTATCAAGACCTTTTTCTAGCGCCGTTGCCGGGGAGCATAGCTCTATTCTTTGAGTCACTTGGGATTTATATCTGCTGGACACTATGAAGAACTTGAAAGACGCTAAGACAACAATTTATTCCTCAACTACGAGGGGAGGTAAGGAACTGCCATCTAGCTCTGCACTTGATTCACCTTCTGTTATGAGTAAGATAGCGACACCTAAACCTGCTTCTGCTATTCGTTCCGATATATGTCGCATGTTATTGATGATGCCACTTCTGCTATGCATGATACTTATGATGAAACTACCTCTATGCTTGATACTACTGTGCCCCTTGGTGAATTTCGAGGTGAGCAAATTTCTAGGTCTAGAGAAAGAGAAATTATTGAATCTGAATACAATGATGAAAGTGATGATGAAGATATGCCTACTATTCCTAAGGGTTATCTTTTTGATGCGGAATCTTATGCAGCTATTTTTGCCTGCCAGGATAGATATGAACTTAAGAGGCTGCTAATTAAATGGAGTAAAGAATCTCTTAGAGATAGAATGAAACCCGACCCTGCTTTTGCTACTTCACCTATCTGTGTTCCTGATAAGGATTATTATGAATTTTCTATTGATCCAGATATAATTACATTGGTTGAATCAGATCCTTTTTATGGCTATGAATCCGAAACTGTTGTGGCACATCTTACTAAGTTAAATGATATGGCCGCCCTGTTTACTAATGATGAGAGATCGCGCTACTTTTATATACTCAAAATATTTCCGTTCTCATTAAAGGGTGATGCTAAGATATGGTTTAATTCTCTTGATCCTGGTTGTGTGCATAGTCCCCAGGATATGATTTATTACTTCTCTGCTAAATATTTCCCTGCTCATAAGAAACAAGCTGCTTTGAGGGAAATATACAACTTCGTGCAAATTAAAGAAGAGAGTCTCCCACAAGCTTGGGGGAGGCTTCTCAAGTTACTTAATGCTTTGCCTGATCATCCTCTTAAGAAACCTGACATACTTGATATATTTTATAATGGACTAACCGATGCTTCCAGAGATTATCTGGATAGTTGTGCTAGCTCTCTTTTCAGGGAAAGAACACCAGATGAAGCTGAAATTCTATTGAATAATATGTTGACAAATGAAAATAATTGGACACCTCCTGAGCCAGCTCCAAAGCCAATTACTGAGCCTATTCCTAAACCAACTCCGAAGAAGAGAGGTGTTCTATTTCTCAGTCCCGAAGATATGCAAGAGGCAAAGAAATCTATGAAAGAAAAAGGTATTAAAGCTAAAGATGTTAAGAATTTACCTCCTATTGAAGAAATACATGGTCTAAATTCACCGCCTGTTGAAGAAGTATATGATCTCAATCCTTTATTCACTGAAGAACCTCCTGATCCCGATATCCCGACACAGGTAGTAAAGGTAAATTCTCTCTATAGATATGATAAAGCTGAAGTCCCTCCTACTAAAATTGCTAGTCAGTGCTTGGATGAGTTTGATAACTTTATGTTTAAGCAAGATGACTTTAATGCTTATTTTGGTAGACAATTAAAACAATATGCTTATATGATTAAACGCTTGGGTGATTATATGACTAATATTAGAGGTGAACTTAAACTTGTTAGCAAACATGATTCTATGGTTACCACTCAAGTAGAACAAGTACTTAAAGCTCAAAAAGAAGTGCTTGATGAAATGAATAGTAAGAAAAATGATTATGCTGTTAGAGCTGGTAGAATGACTCAGGAACCTTTGTATCCTGAAGGCCACCCTAAGAGAATCGAGCAAGATTCTCAGAGAAATAATATTGATGTACCTCGTTCTTCTAAAAGGAAGAAAAAGAAAAATGATAGGACTTTGCAAACTTCTAGTGAACCTATTGCTGAACCACCAGAGAATCCAAATGATATCTCTATGTCTGATGCTGAAACACAATCTGGTAATGAACATGAACCTAGTGAAAATGTTAATGATGATGTTCATGATGATGCTAAACCTAGTAATGATAATGATGTAGAAGTTGAACCTGCTGTTGATCTTGAGAACCCACAATCAAAGAATCAATGTTATGATAAAAGAGACTTCGTTGCTAGGAAACATGGTAAAGAAAGGGAACCATGGGTTTAGAAACCCATGCCTTTTCCTCTAAAACCATCCAAGAAAAAGGATGATGAGAATTTTGAGCGCTTTGCTGAAATGATCAGACCTATCTTTTTGCATATGCGATTAACTGATGTGCTCAAAACAAATCCTTATGCTAAGTATATGAAGGATATCATTACAAATAAAAGAAAGATATCGGAAGCTGAAATTTCCACCATGCTTGCTAATTATACTTTTAAGGGTGGAATACCAAAGAAACTTGGAGATCCCGGAGTACCTACTATACCATGCTCCATTAAGAGAAATTATGTTAAAACTGCTTTATGTGATCTTGGAGCCGGTGTTAGTGTTATGCCTCTCTCTTTATATCGTAGACTTGACTTGAATAAGTTGACACCTACTGAAATATCTTTGCAAATGACTGATAAATCAACTGCTATACCTGTCGGTATTTGTGAGGATGTGCCTGTTGTGGTTGCAAACGTTACTATTTTAACGGACTTTGTTATTCTTGATATTCCCGAGGATGATAGTATGTCTATTATTCTTGGAAGTCCTTTCCTTAATACTGCAGGGGCTGTTATTGATTGCAACAAAGGCAATATCACTTTTCATGTTAATGGTAACGAGCATACGGTACACTTTTGTAACACCCCAAAAATTTAACCAGGTTTTAGTTATTAAAATTTTGCCAAGAGTTAAATTTTTTGCCTGCAAGAATATTTCTGTTGATTTCAAAGCCTTTCTTTTAATACTAAGGATTTATTTTTTCCCAAGTGGATCCTTCCAAAACATATTGAACTTCTATGCCATCTCATTAAAACAATTTCCTAATCAGTAGGATTATTTATTAAATTATTTCACCCTGAGCTATATTCATTAAAATGACTTGTTTTAAGTTTTGGAGCTCTTTTTGAACTACAACCATTTGATAAATTTAACTAAAAATTCCACCAAAATTTGGAGTTGTCCTGTGATGCCTCTAAATCACTTTTGTGTAATATATTTATTTCATTGCATATTTTGAGTATTACACATGTTTTTCTTCTATGGTCCAGTGGACAATTTTTGCACTACAACTCTTTTAAATATTTGTTTCTAGCTTCCACCAAAATTATGGGATGTCAGTAGGAGCATATGATTCCATTATATGCAAAAATCCAGGGATGTTCCTTGAAATTTTTGAGTGAATCAACCTCATCTCCATTCTGGTCCAACATGATGGTTTGTACAACAACCATATTCTTGCTTGCTCTTTGGCCCTTGATTCTTGCTCCTACTTGTAGTCCTCCATGCTAAACCCCTAAGTCCAGGAGCATGCAACCATTGGCATATTTTTGGTTCATGAAATAATGCCATTCACATCCAGTCCAGATTTGAAGTTCTGCAAAACTTGCACTAGCAAGTTTGTGCTTTTCACCAACTAACCTCACCACCCTCTTATGCATCCAAAGAGACTTCAATCTGGAAGATTTGGCCACTCCAAGAAAAGCCTAAGTGCCTGTGGCATTTTGTCAAACACCTGGAGTGCATGAGCAGGTTTGACATGTATTGTTGTTGGCATTGTGAACTTGGTCTCCTGACCAAACTACCTTGTCCCCTGAGCTTCAATCTATCAACAACCTAGCTCTGTTGCTTGCCAACCTCACCTGTGACCTGTAGCATGCCAAGGCATTTTACCGAACACCTTCCGTGCGTGCACTAGACGCGCCCAGAGCGCGCGTATTGCACGAACCGCGCCCGAGCTGACACACTGGCCCCCTGGTTTTGGCCCGCTCTGCAGCGCCACGCCACGCACTAACCTCCTCACAGCAACGCGCCAAGCCGCCCTGGCAGCCAACAGCGCTACCGACAGAGCTTTTGGCGGCATGCCAGCGTCCGCAGCACGCCTCTGCCACGGTCGGCACCGCCAAAGCCACCCCGGCTTGCCACCTGTCCCTGGAATAGTGCGAGGTCATCCGCAGCCTCGTCCTCTAGCGCTCGTCGCCGCCACGTCGTCCAAGCTACAGGGAGGCGGTTCGCCGTCGTCCTTATCACCGGCCGCCCCAGAACCGACCTCCACCGCGTATATAAGGACCCCAGAGCTCAAACAAGACCTCGAGCAACCTCATATGATCCTCCTGGTGTGCCTTGGCCAGCAGTCGAGCAAGGGAAGGCCTTCTTCCCCGAGTTCGGCTGGTTCGGTCGCCGCCAAGCCCCGGCCGATTCCATCACCACCAGTACCTCTCCCTCTCCACTCTCTCCACCAAGAACTCTCCCTCCCTCTCGCGAGCACAACCCCGCGCTCAATTTTGGCAGGAGACCACCGCAGCCCCAAACTCACTATCCACCCGAATGCCTCCTTCGCCGCGAAGCTCGTCGTCGGCGACTCCGTTCACCTCGGCGACCATGGCGGGTACCCACAGACTCGTCTCGACCCCCTGAGCACAGCCATGTCCTCAGATCACCAAGGGACGCCCCCGTTCACCGGCAAATCCTCGCCGGAGCTCCGCCTCTATTCGGTCGGAGGGAGACGACGCGCGCGTGGCCGGTCAAACCTGACCACTGGGCCAGGCGGGCCCACCGTCAGTGACCCAGCGCCTGTCCATGCAGGAGTAAGTGGAAGCGCCTTCCCCGAATATGCTTTCGACGTGTACACGTTTTATTTGAAACGTTTTTCTTTTCTGTTTTATTTTAAATATCAGATTTGGACCAAAACTTTGACCTGCTGTATCTTTGTAAATATAACTCCAAATGAATTAATTCTTTTTCCTACCTCTCTCAAATATTGTCTAGTTTATTTTAAGATTTATTTGAAAAATTTTCAAAACAACTTTTTGTGCTGTTTTTAATCTGTGTGTTAATTCTTTTATATTTCGAAAATAGGATTTTTGGAGAGAGGAGAAGTATTTCAAGAGTTTGAAATGCGCCCTGCCTTCCCATGACCTGAAGGCAAGCATTCTGAACCACGGCATAAATATTTTTGTATGTTTGATGACTCGTTTATAACATCACCTCACTTTGGAGAAACTTGTTATTTCATGTGATATGATCATATGCATGGGTGCATGTTAGTGATTTCCATGCTGTTGGAAAAGATCACACTTGTGATAATAACCATCCTCATGTGCCTTGCATGCATACCGGCAGGAACCCGGGAAAACCTCTGCCTTGGGTAGGCATGAGTTTGTCGCCGGTCTCCGTCGGGACGGTTATGTCTGGTATGGCATGGTAAGGTAATATGAGCGGTGACTCTGTTGGTTGAAATATATTCGTTATGCTAATCCTGCAGGGAATACTTAAACCTCCTGAGTCGACCATAGATCGAGTCTTGTTCCAGTAACCCCCATACTTGTTTCGTACTACCACTCGTCTCTACAACAAGTAGAGTACGGTTCAGTAAGTTGTCAACCTCTTCCTAGCACACACCATACAGAGAGGCCAGGGTGGAAGATATCGGTTGTAGCTGGTAGGCAGGCCACCTGGTCCGGGGGCATGGGTGTTTCCGGTTGAGACCGAGAGGGGAGGCCACCCCTTAGAGCGCGCAATATAAATTTGATCCCATGCTACGCGAGGTTGTAGCCTCCCAACTTAGAGTTTGCTTGACAGGTGTCGTGGGTGATTCTAGACACGTGTGAGTTAAGCTGGTGTGTGCAAGTTAGGTGTGTTTTCAACAAAAAGACCGTAGACGGAATTAGTCCCGATGGACTAAACAAATCCGTTACTCGTGGGTAAAGAGTACACCCTCTGCAGATATTAAACCTATTCGAATAGCCGTGTCCATGGTTAAGGATTACAGTCTGGGATGGGTCGAGTGTCGGTCTTAGTGTCAGTCTTCGGAGGTGAAATTATTAAATCAGAACTGGTATCACGACTTGTGACATGTGATGATGATGATTATTTTGTTATGGACTAACCCATGCTATTATTGGTATTATCGGATATCCCTGGGACGGTTCTACCTCCTGGATATTCACCATGATTGTTATTCTTCAAAAGCCCTTTATGTGGTGTCGCTCAGATGCCCGACTGTGGCATTTCTTTTAAAGCCCTTTATGTGGTATCGCTCAGACGCCCGACTGTGGCATTTCTTTTAAAGCCCTTTATGTGGTGTCGCTCAGACGCCCGACTGTGGCATTTCTTTTAAAGCCCTTTATGTGGTGTCGCTCAGACGCCCGACTGTGGCATTTCTCTTAAAGCCCTTTATGTGGTGTCGCTCAGACGCCCGACTGTGGCATTTCTCTTAAAGCCCTTTATGTGGTGTCGCTCAGACGCCCGATTGTGGCATTTCTTTTAAAGCCCTTTATGTGGTGTCGCCCAGACGCCCGACTGTGGCATTTCTTTTAAAGCCCTTTATGTGGTGTCGCTAAGATGCCCGACTGTTGCATATTTGTTATTTATTTCATAATTTTAATACTGCTATGTTATTGCATTTTCATAAATAACCTGCTTACATGCATCAGAGATTTATTTTTGTGACTGACGTCATGAGCATTTATATTTCGAAACATCGTTGTTATATTATACCCGTGTTCATAATGTTTGCGTGTACATTCAAAGTACTCACTGGCTTGTCCCTGGCTATTGTCTTGGCCAGATTTCTTGCACGGAGAGGAGCGACGTGATGACAGCCCCAGAACCTAAGAAATAGTGATAGCAGCCTCGCGAAGATAGGAGTTAACCTGGTCAGCTGTTCCCGTGGGAAATGGAGTCCCATAGACACTGATGATTCACAAACCGCTTTCGCCATCAACCACTAGAAACCATTTGTTGTACTCACAGACCAGAATGGTCTTGTACTTCATATTTTATGTTTTGCTTGGAATTTCTGTATCAAGTTGGTGCCTCATCAGCTAACAGTTATCCTGGGGCTGGTGAGCACAAGGGCCATTTTCTAGGAATTAATACCCGGAGAACTGGTCCCCACAGACTTGGTATCAGAGCCAGGTTGTCCATTGGCTAATCCTATCTTAGCCAGGTCGGAAAAACTTAGGCAAACCAACCCACCAGACCTTAACCAAACCCCAGCCGAGCTTCTCATGCAAGATAGCCACACAGTGACCCTGACACATTTGGCAATCGGTGCCCAACCTATCAACCTAGCCTGTCAATCACGTGCCAGTGACCAGCACCCAAGATGTCTCCTCCACAAGTGTGCGAAGGAAGACTCCGTCCCCTTTTTCTATAAAAAGGGCACGCTAGCTCCAACCCAGCACAACCTCTACCCCAAACCGAGCCATAATGCCAGGCCCCGTCGTGCACAATGAGACCACAGCAACCAACCTTGGAGGTTTTGTGACCATACTCGCAAACCTCACCCGTCGTGCCTATGTGTTAGAAGAGCCTCCAGAATATGTTGTGTACCAAGGGTCCATGAGCGGTGAGAGCCGTCAATTCTGGGCCACTGTGCACATCTACGATAGGGGTCTATCTCCAGAACGCCCCTACAGGTTCACTGGAAGAACAACTTCCTTCGAGCCACAAGCCATCCAGCTAGCTGCTCGAGAGGCTATAGTTCAACTTCGGCAGTTGTCGCCCAGAGTTAACTGTCGCTCGTTCTACTACTACCCCAGGCGTGAAGGGTATGGTGGACCACCCCAAGTTGCCAACAGAGATCACGAGACGGATCCCGCATTGTTGCACCTAGTGCGCTATGTAAGTGCACTAGAGGCACTGTTCGACCAGATCACCATTGATCTAATCGCAGCTCGAGGAGAGGTGGTTCGTCGAGCCCCAGCAAGAAGAGAAGACGAGCCTGACGCCGACAACCCAGTTGTGCTGTTCGGATACCCGATCGAGACCCTGAGGTCAGCCCCAGCCATCATCCAAGATACTGTGATGACCCCAGAAGTGCTTCGTCGCCTTTTGGGAGCACACTCCAACGGGATTGTGGCTAACAATCCCCGCGATGGTCATCATCTCTACCCCGACCCTGCAGTTCCTCCGCCATCACCGACTAATCCCGACAGTGAGACACGTGGAGAAGCCTCGTCATCCACCAGGCACGCCCGTTTAGACGTAAACGAGGTAGACTAAGCCGTATGAGTAGTACCGAGTTTCAGTGTATCCTCACTTTGTAATCGTGCGACCTTGTGTGTAAACGCAGCCTGCCGTTGTGCCTCTGTTTTAATGGTAGACTTGCGTATTTTGTCAGCGCCTAGTTGCACATTTTCAGGGCACAGCTACCAAAACCAACCCCGACGACAACCACAGTAACACGTCTCTCTATGAGATATGTGTGTCTCTGACACTGACCCGACCTTTGGAGCTAAGCTGGTAAATTTATTACCTTTCACCACGGTGAAATAACCCAACTCCTTTGCTATATAAAGGCCACCTCGTGATCTTACCCAGCACCCCACACCTTGTGCACCACCCTCACAACCTTTTCCTGTCATGCCGAGCCCCAGTATTCATCTGAGAACCCCAGATGCAACCCCAGGTAGCTTTGTCAAAATATTGTGGGAGTTTACCCGCAGTACTATGGGTTCTACCCAGCCATCCCAGTACGAGCTGTTCAAATCGAGAATCACCTTTTCCACCTCGGAATATTGGGCTGCAGTACACATCCCTCCCGTAGACTCCAATCAAGATCCAACGGAAGTTTCCTTCGTGGGGAAATCTGTGCCAACCCCACACCTGGACATAGAAGCTGCTGCGAAAGAAGCGATTGCTCGCCTTCGATCCGCAGTGCCCTATGCCCGCGAACGAGGATATTATTACTTTCCGAGCCGTGCAACGCCCGAGGAAGTAACATCTTTTCCCGGTGGACGGATTGAGAGAGACCCAGTGCTAGCCAACCTTATCCAGTACATCATCGCTCAAGAGCATTTGAACCAACGAGTGATGGATTATCTCCAGAGTCTCACTGATTTGAATCCTCAGATTGCAATCGGCAAACCACTGAGGCCCGACCCGGAGAGACGCATACATCGACTGGTCAATCCACTTCCTCCAATTGAAGAGGAGTGTATACCTTTACCAGAGACATTTTACCAGGACCCCGTCCAGTTACCGTTTTCATTTTAGACGTCACTGCTGTGTTTGGTATTTCAGCATTTATTGTTACGTTGTAACTTATGCTTGGTACCTCGAATGTGTGCGACGAGTCGATTATTTAGTTTCTACTAGTATGAGTAGTTTTCTTCGTGATTAACTAGTGTAACCGCGAAAAATCCTAGAATGAGATTTCTTTTCCCTGAGTTACTGCAACGTTTATCCCCTCACTGCCTGGAATATTTTTATTCACGCAGCACCACGGCAGCAGACTCACAACCGCTCGGGCACTTATGGAGCATTTGTTTTCACAACGGCTCTTAGCAAATCTCGAGGACGAGATTTTTCTTAAGGGGGGTAGTAATTGTAACACCCCAAAAATTTAACCAGGTTTTAGTTATTAAAATTTTGCCAAGAGTTAAATTTTTTGCCTGCAAGAATATTTCTGTTGATTTCAAAACCTTTCTTTTAATATTAAGGATTTACTTTTCCCAAGTGGATCCTTCCAAAACATATTGAACTTCTATGCCATCTCATTAAAACAATTTCCTAATTAGTAGGATTATTTATTAAATTATTTCACCCTGAGCTATATTCATTAAAATGACTTGTTTTAAGTTTTGGAGCTCTTTTTGAACTACAACCATTTGATAAATTTAACTGAAAATTCCACCAAAATTTGGAGATGTCCTGTGATGCCTCTAAATCACTTTTGTGCATTAATATATTTATTTCATTGCATATTTTGAGTATTACACATGTTTTTCTTCTCTGGTCCAGTGGACAATTTTTGCACCACAACCCTTTTAAATATTTGTTTCTAGCTTCCACCAAAATTATGGGATGTCAGTAGGAGCATATGATTCCATTATATGCAAAAATCCAGGGATGTTCCTTGAAATTTTTGAGTGAATCAACCTCATCTCCATTCTGGTCCAACATGATGGTTTGTACAGCAACCATATTCTTGCTTGCTCTTTGGCCCTTGATTCTTGCTCCTACTTGTAGTCCTCCATGCTAAACCCCTAAGTCCAAGAGCATGCAACCATTGGCATATTTTTGGTTCATGAAATAATGCCATTCACATCCTGTCCAGATTTGAAGTTCTGCAAAACTTACACTAGCAAGTTTGTGCTTTTCACCAACTAACCTCACCACCCTCTTATGCATCCAAAGAGACTTCAATCTAGAAGATTTGGCCACTCCAAGAAAAGCCTAAGTGCCTGTGGCATTTTGTCAAACACCTGGAGTGCATGAGCAGGTTTGACATGTATTGTTGTTGGCATTGTGAACTTGGTCTCCTGACCAAACTACCTTGTCCCCTGAGCTTCACTCTATCAACAACCTAGCTCTGTTGCTTGCCAACCTCACCTGTGACCTGTAGCATGCCACGGCATTTTACCGAACACCTTCCGTGCGTGCACTGGACGCGCCCAGAGTGCGTGTATTGCACGAACCGCGCCCAAGCCGACACACTGGCCCCCCTGGTTTTGGCCCGCTCTGCAGCGCCACGCCACGCACTAACCTCCTCACAGCAACGGGCCAAGCTGCCCTGGCAGCCAACAGCGCCGCCAACAGAGCTTTTGGTGGCATGCCGGCGTCCGCAGCGCGCCTCTGCCACGGTCGGCGCCGACAAAGCCACCCCGGCTTGCCACCTGCCCCTGGAACAGTGCGAGCTCATCCGCAGCCTCGTCCTCTAGCGCTCGTCGCCGCCACGTCGCCCAAGCTACAGGGAGGCGGTTCGCCGTCGTCCTTATCGCTGGCCGCCCCGGAACCGACCTCCACCGCGTATATAAGGACCCCGGAGCTCAAACGAGACCTCGAGCAACCTCATATGATCCTCCTGGTGTGCCTTGGCCAATAGTCGAGCAAGGGAAGGCCTTCTTCCCCGAGTCCGGCCGATTCGGTCGCCGCCAAGCCCCGGCCGATTACATCGCCACCAGTACCTCTCCCTTTCCACTCTCTCCACCAAGAACTCTCCCTCCCTCTCGCGAGCACAACCCCGTGCTCAATTTTGGCCGGAGACCACCGCAGCCCCAAACTCACTATCCACCCGAACGCCTCCTCCGCCGCGAAGCTTGTCGTCGGCGACTCCGTTCACCTCGGTGACCATGGCGGGTACCCACAGACTCGTCTCGACCCCCTGAGCACACCCATGTCCTCAGATCACCAAGGGACGCCCCCGTTCGCCGGCAAATCCTCGCCGGAGCTCCGCCTCTGTTCGGTCGGAGGGAGACGACGCGCGCGTGGCCGGTCAAACCTGACCAGTGGGCCAGGCGGGCCCACCGTCAGTGACCCAGCGCCTGTCCACGCAGGAGTAAGTGGAAGCGCCTTTCCCGAATACGCTTTCGACGTGTACACGTTTTATTTGAAACGTTTTTCTTTTCTGTTTTATTTTAAATATCAGGTTTGGACCAAAACTTTGACCTACTGTGTCTTTTTAAATATAACTCCAAATGAATTAATTCTTTTTCCTACCTCTCTCAAATATTGTCTAGTTTATTTTAAGATTTATTTGAAAATTTTTCAAAACAACTTTTTGTGTTGTTTTTAATTTGTGTGTTAATTCTTTTATATTTCTAAAATAGGATTTTTGGAGAGAGGAGAAGTATTTCAAGAGTTTGAAATGCACCCTGCCTTCCCATGACTTGAAGGCAAGCATTCTGAACCCCGGCATAAATATTTTTGTATGTTTGATGACACGTTTATAACATCACCTCACTTTGGAGAAACTTGTTATTTCATGTGATATGATCATATGCATGGGTGCATGTTAGTGATTTCCATGCTGTTGGAAAAGATCACACTTGTGATAATAACCATCCTCATGTGCCTTGCATGCATACCGGCAGGAACCCGGGAAAACCTCTGCCTTGGGTAGGCATGAGTTTGTCGCCGGTCACCGTCGGGACGGTTATGTCTGGTATGGCATGGTAAGGTAATATGAGCGGTGACTCTGTTGGTTGAAATATATTCATTATGCTAATCCTGCAGGGAATACTTAAACCTCCTGAGTCGACCATAGATTGAGTCTTGTTCCAGTAACCCCCATACTTGTTTCGTACTACCACTCGTCTCTACAACAAGTAGAGTACGGTTCAGTAAGTTGTCAACCTCTTCCTAGCACACACCATACAGAGAGGCCAGGGTGGAAGATATCGGTTGTAGCTGGTAGGCAGGCCACCTGGTCCGGGGGCATGGGTGTTTCCGGTTGAGACCGAGAGGGGAGGCCACCCCTTAGAGCGCGCAATATAAATTTGATCCCATGCTACGCGAGGTTGTAGCCTCCCCACTTAGAGTTTGCTTGACAGGTGTCGTGGGTGATTCCAGACACGTGTGAGTTAAGCTGGTGTGTGCAAGTTAGGTGTGTTTTCAACAAAAAGACCGTAGACGGAATTAGTCCCGATGGACTAAAGAAATCCGTTACTCGTGGGTAAAGAGTACACCCTCTGCAGAGATTAAACCTATTCAAATAGCCGTGTCCACGGTTAAAGATTACAGTCTGGGATGGGTCGAGTGTCGGTCTTAGTGTCGGTCTTCGGAGGTGAAATTATTAAATCAGAACTGGTATCACGACTTGTGACATGTGATGATGATGATTATTTTGTTATGGACTAACACATGATATTATTGGTATTATCGGATATCCCTGGGACGGTTCTACCTCCTGGATATTCACCATGATTGTTATTCTTCAAAAGCCCTTTATGTGGTGTCGCTCAGACGCCCGACTGTGGCATTTCTTTTAAAGCCCTTTATGTGGTGTCGCTCAGACGCCCGACTGTGGCATTTCTTTTATAGCCCATGTGGTGTCGCTCAGACGCCCGACTGTGGCATTTCTTTTAAAGCCCTTTATGTGGTGTCGCTCAGACGCCCGACTGTGGCATTTCTCTTAAAGCCCTTTATGTGGTGTCGCTCAGACGCCCGACTGTGGAATTTCTCTTAAAGCCCTTTATGTGGTGTCGCTCAGACGCCCGACTGTGGCATTTCTTTTAAAGCCCTTTATGTGGTGTCGCCCAGACGCCCGACTGTGGCATTTCTTTTAAAGCCCTTTATGTGGTGTCGCTAAGACGCCCGACTGTGGCATATTTGTTATTTATTTCATAATTTTAATACTGCTATGTTATTGCATTTTCATAAATAACCTGCTTACATGCATCAGAGATTTATTTTTGTGACTGACGTCATGAGCATTAATATTTCGAAACAACGTTGTTATATTATACCCGTGTTCATAATGTTTGCGAGTACATTCAAAGTACTCAGTGGCTTGTCCCTGGCTATTGTCTTGGCCAGATTTCTTGCACGGAGAGGAGCGACGTGATGACAGCCCCGAAACCTAAGCAACAGTGATAGCAGCCTCGCAAAGATAGGAGTTAACCTGGTCAGTTGTTCCCGTGGGAAATGGAGTCCCATAGACACTGATGATTCACAAACCGCTTCCGCCATCAACCACTAGAAACTATTTGTTGTACTCACAGACCAGAATGGTCTTGTACTTCATATTTTATGTTTTGCTTGGAATTTCTGTATCAAGTTGGTGCCTCATCAGCTAACAGTTATCCTGGGGCTGGTGAGCACAAGGGCCATTTTCTGGGAATTAATACCCGGAGAACCGGTCCCCACAACTTTCCAAGGAAACAACCTCAAGTTTATAGTATCAACTCTATTGGAAAAATTCCATCGATTATATTTGGAGGTTTTGAATTTCCTCTCCGTACTGTCAAGAAGAAATATGATATACTTATTATTGGGGATGTCCATATCCCCGTTGAGGTAACATAGTGTTATTCGAAATTTCTCTGGTTCCATGTTAATCGGAATGAGTTTGTTAACAAGACTTGATCAACCTTGTTAGTGGATTCTTTTTGATGAACATGAGATGGATGAAACTAGAAGCACAACCTTCTGTACCCTCTTTATATTTTTTGTTATTTAGTAGAAATAAAGTAAAATAGTATTTTTTTTCTGTCTGTTTCCTGATTTACCCGTGCAATATAAAAATATCCCTAAAATAAAAGTCCTCAGAATGCCATGCCAATTTAATATGAATTTTCGGGAATATTTGAGGATTTACTGTGCAAAAATTACCGCGGGGAGAGCTGCCACCTGGCCACGAGGGTGGAGGGCGCGCCCCCTGCCTCGTGGGCCCACGGTGGCCCTCCTCCACTTATCCCTGCACCCATCTTCTCCTCTGCCTCACACAAACACGACAAACCAACTCAAGCACGAGTTCCAGCCCCTGTTGCTGTGATTTTCGATCTCCTTGCTCAAAGCACCTCTCGCAAAACTGCTTGGGGAGATTGTTCCTTGGTATGTGACTCCTCCATTGGTCCAATTAGTTTTTGTTCTAGTGTTCTATTCATTGCAAATTTATGCTGCATAGGTGACCATGTTCTTGAGCTTGCATGTCAAATTTATATGGTTCCAAGTAGTTCTAATGCTTGATATAGGCTCTAGGCACTTGCGGGAGTAGTTGCTATCAATTTTATTGAAGTTGGTTCACTTTTATTTTAAGTTACTAAAAATTTCAGAAATTTTTCAGAGGAAACAATATGTTTAGGAGGATGTTCCAAGGTGGTTCTTCAAGGAAGCAAGGTCCCAGGCTTGCAATGCATGATGCCGACGAGGAACCACCAAGAGACGCTCCTATGAGGCCCTGTGAATGGCCTTGGGAAATTTTATGGATCAAGCGGGAATCCAAGAAGAATTCAACACATATATACGCAATGCCGGTCTTGAGGAATTTGAAGCTGACAAATGCCCCCAGTATCATGATCTCACAAGTTCATTTGTGAGGAGGTTTGAGTTTTCATCTTCGCGCAATTCTCCTTCAGTCATGTTTGACCTTTATGACAAATCTTATACCATGAACTTAGAGGATTTCACTTTTGCTTGCAAACTTCCATCTTGGGGTAGTGTCAGGGATCCCCCTAAATCTGAATATAGAGACTTTCTTGCTAAAATAACTATGGGGGAATCTAGAGATATAACACAAGCCACTATAGGGAGCATTCACTTTCCTGCTATACATTATTTTGCTCTCTTTATAGGTAGATGCATTAATGCTAAGGATGAAGCATGTCACATGTGTGCCCCCGATCTCAGCATTCTCAGAAGTGCTGTGTTAGGAGACCAATCTTATCATATGGGAGCCATTGTAGCTCGCAGGTTGCATCATAATAGACATAACGAAGATTTCTTTGGAGGAATTTATGCAACCCGCTTAGCTAATTTTCTTGAGATAGACATTCGTGAGGGTGATATGGAGTTACCCCCTACTTATTTAGATTTTGATTCTATGGTTTCCCACCAGTTTGTTGAGAGGACTGAACCACCTCTCCAGTATTGACTAATCTTTAACAAACACATGTAGTCCATATTACTCTTCCTGCTCCTGCCTTCTTTGATTCTCAGACAAAAGGAAGATATATTATTACTAGAGAGGAGGAAGAGGAGTATGAGAGAAAAGCGGAGGCTGCTCGACGCCACGCTGCAACTCATGAGGCGATAGCCGTTGCATCGCAGTACGACCCCAGCTACACCTACGGGTATCCGCCAGGCTATCCCTGGCAATAGACCAACTTAGGCCAAAAGCCTAAGCTTGGGGGAGTACGTATTTCCCACCGACATTACATTCATGTTCACACACACTCATTGCCAGATGTCGGTGCTCATACTCTTTCACTGTAATATCCATGCTAGTTTATTTTCTTTTTCTTGCTTTCTTCTTGTGTGTTTAATAAACCTTAAGAAAAAAAAATAGTAGTAGTTTATTTCTTGGCTATAGTAATAAAAAAAGAAAACCCAAAAATATTTCCCGTTCTTCTTTTGCTTGTTGGGAGCTTTCCCGTGTAAATAGTTTTTATTTCTTTTCTTTTCTTTGGGGGTCAGTAGGAAAAGACCATGATTAAATTGTTGAAGTGGCCCTTATATGCATCATTGTAGATTTAACCAAGAGCCCATATTGCCTTGTCTTCTCCTGTTTATTGAATGCTCGCAGATTCCAGCTTAGTCCAATGCATGTGCACTCTTATTATTATTCACACGGTTCGGTCGTGCAAGTGAAAGGCAATTATGATGATATATGATGGACTGACTGAGATGGAAAAGCTGGTATGAACTCGACCTCTCTTGTTTTTGTAAATATGATGAGTTCATCATTCTTGATTCAGCTTATTATGAATAAACATGTTTGCAATGACAATTAGAGATCATAGTTGCTCGTACCATGCTTGATTAGCTATGAGTTATAATGATTTACCTTGCGTGCCAACATGCTATTAAAATGGTTGTGATGTGGTATGATGGGGTGGTATCCTCCTTTGAATGATTTAAGTGACTTGACTTGGCACATGTTCACGCATGTAGTTGAAACAAATCAACATAGCCTTCATGATATTTATGTTCATGGTGGATTATATCCTACTCATGCTTGTATTCAATGTTTATTAATTTTAATGCATGTTCATGACTGTTGTCGCTCTCTAGTTGGTTGCTTCCCAGTCTTTTGCTAGCCTTCACTTGTACTAAGCGGGAATACTGCTTGTGCATCCAATCCCTTAAACCCCAAAGTTATTCCATATGAGTCCACTATACCTTCCTATATGCGGTATCTACCTGCCATTTCAAGTAAATTTGTATGTGCCAAACTCTAAACCTTCAAATAATCATTCTATTTTGCATGCACGAATAGCTCATATATCAACTAGGGCTGCCCTTATCTTCCGTGTTAGGCGGGTTATTCTCAAGAGGAGTGGACTCCGCTCCTCATTCACGAGAAAATGGCTGGTCACCGGGATGCCCAGTCCCATGCTTTATGCAAACTAAATCAAAAATAATTGCAAACAAAACTCCCCCTGGGACCCGTTGAATGTTGGAGGCACTCGTTGTTTCAAGCAAGCCATGGATTGATGCTTGTGGAGGAGGGGGAGTATAAACTTTACCATTCTGTTTGGGAACCGCCTATAATTTGTTTAACATGGAAGATATCGTCATCTCTTAGTTGTTATGTTGACAGTGAAAGTATGCCGCTCAAAATATAATTTACCTCTATTTCAAAACCGAGCTCTGGCACCTCTACAAATCCCTGCTTTCCTCTGCGAAGGGCCTATATATTTACTTTTATGCTGAGTCATCACCCTCTTATTAAAAGCACTAGCTGGAGAGCACAACTGTCATTTGCATTCATTACTGTTAATTTATATCGGGTATGACTATGATTGGATCTCTTTTACCATGAATTACAATGTCTAGTCAGTCCTTGATCTTTGAAGGTGCTCTGCATTTATGTTTTGCGGTCTCAGAAAGGGCTAGCGAGATACCATCTTGTTATATCATATTATGATTGTTTTAAGAAAGTGTTGTCATCCGAGATTTATTATTATGGCTTGCTAGCTGCTTATGTTATTGATATGAGTAAACATGAGACCTAGGGGTTATTGCAAATGTGGTTAGTTATGATCTTTGCTGAAAACTTAAATGCTGGCTTGACATAGTTACAACAACAAGAGCAAACAGAGTTTGTAAAAGTTTTTCTTTTTCTCTTTCAGTTTCTCAACTGAATTGCTTGAGGACAAGCAAGGGTTTAAGCTTGGGGGAGTTGATACATCTCCATTGTATCTACTTTTCCAAACACTTTTGCCCTTGTTTTGGACTCTAACATGTATGATTTGAATGGAACTAACCCGGACTGACGCTGTTTTCAGCAGAATTGCCATGATGTTGTTTTTTGTGCAGAAAACAAAAGTTCTCGGAATGACCTGAAACTCCACGGAATATCTTAGAATAAATAATAAAAAAATCCTCGCCAAAGATGAAGACCAGGGGGCCCACACCTTGTCCATGAGGGTTGGGGGCGCCCCCCCCTCTTGGGCGTGCCCCCCTACCTCGTGGGCCCCCTGGAGACCCTCCGACGCCAACTCCAACTCCATATATTGGCTTTCGGGGAGAAAAAAATGAGGGAGAAGAAATCATCGCGTTTTACGATATGGAGCCGCCGCCAAGCCCTAATCTCTCTCGGGAGGGCTGATCTGGAGTCCGTTCGGGGCTCCGGAGAGGGGGATTCATCGCCGTCGTCATCATCAACCATCCTACATCACCAATTTCATGATGCTCACTGCCGTGCGTGAGTAATACCATCGTAGGCTTGCTGGACGGTGATGGGTTGGATGAGATTTATCATGTAATTGAGTTAGCTTTGTTACGGTTTGATCCCTAGTATCCACTATGTTCTGAGATTGATGTTGCTATGACTTTGCTATGCTTAATGCTTGTCACTAGGGCCCGAGTGCCATGATTTTAGATATGAACCTATTATGTTTTCATGAATATATGTGTGTTCTTGATCCTATCTTGCAAGTCTATAGTCACTTACTATGTGTTATGATCCGGCAACCCCGAAGTGACAATAATCGGGACCACTCCCGGTGATGACCATAGTTTGAGGAGTTCATGTATTCACTATGTGCTAATGCTTTGTTCCGGTTCTCTATTAAAAGGAGGCCTTAATATCCCTTAGTTTCCAATAGGACCCTACTGCCATGGGAGGGTAGGACAAAAGATGTCATGCAAGTTCTTTTCCATAAGCACGTATGACTATATTCGGAATACATGCCTACATTACATTGATAAATTGGACCTAGTTCTGTGTCACCCTATGTTATGACTGTTACATGATGAACAACATCTGGCATAATTATCCAACACTGATCCGGTGCCTACGAGTTTTCCATATACTGGTTCTCGCTCATTTACTTTTCCGTTGCTACTGTTACAATCACTACAAAAATACCAAAAACATTGGTTTTGATGTCTTTACTTTTGTTACCGTTACCACCACTATCATATTACTTTGCTACTAAACACTTTGCTGCAGATACTAAGTTTCTAGGTGTGGTTGAATTGACAACTCAACTGCTAATACTTGAGAATATTCTTTGGCTCCCCTTGTGTCAAATCAATAAATTTGGGTTGAATACTCTACCCTCGAAAACTGTTGCAATCCCCTATACTTGTGGGTTATCAGTCACTGATAAGGAGCATTGGAATGAAGAGTTTTTGCTCCAGTTTTATGCCACTCTCCACATTCGCGGCTACAACAGGGATCCGAAGACATGGGTCCTTGAGTGGATGACAGGCAATGTCCATCATGAAGCCAAAGCCTTTGAGCTCACTGAGCTTACCGGCCTGTCCACTTCAGGTGAATTCTATGAACCTGGTTGTCAGCTTCACCGCAATGCATTGGAAAGCATCTTTCAGAAGCCTGAGCCCAACATGAGCCAAATGCTGAGCATGATGAAGCCACTGCCACATGACGCTGAATATCCAAAGGAATTCTTTGTTGAAGACCTAGAGTATCTGCCCCGAACCATCTATCATATCATAAGGCGAATTCTATGGCCCATCAAAGGGCATTCCTCTTCAGCAAAACTTGAAGGTGCAATGAAGACATTGGTATTCCACATTCTCAATGGCAAAAGCTTCAATGCTCAGGATTTCTTGATTTGCCAATTTGCTGCATCTGGCTCTGATATCTTTGGTCTGAAATTCTATGCTCCTTGGATTATGCGTCTGATCAAGCTTCACTCTGCCATTGACTATCAGCCCTCTTCACGTAACCATCTCATATTTCTACCATAGGTTGATATGTCCATTGAAGCCATTTACCCTGAGCCTGCCAAGGAAGCTCTATATCTTCACAATGCAGATCGTCGGAGCTTTTCCCAGCATGTTGAAGGTGTTCAGGTTGCTTCTCGTGTTTATCCTCTGGCCGGTAACACTCGCCGTGCACGCACTGAAGCCACAGAAAGCACTATTGCTCCAAGGCCTCGGAAGCGATCTCGTGTGCTCAATGACCCAAGAGCTTCTCGTGGCCTTGCATTAGAAACATGACAGTCATCATTACTGGATGAAGCGTCAAATGCAAAGCCTCTTGGTGGATGTCAATCGCATTCGCAATCTTGCCACCAAGAATGCCTTTGTCACTCATGAAACCTGTCGGAGGTCCTGGAAGAGTCTGACATTGCTAAGTGCTGAAGCTGATCTTCAAGACAATGGCTTCACTGAGAGATTCAAGTTCGACTCCACTCCTCCCAGGAATGCTGTCTTGCGTCGAACCCCATCTCTTGAAGATTCAGAGTACTCCTCCTCCGCAGCAACTGTAAATGCCAGAGTCCTGGATGATGCAGATGATGCTACCTCACCACCTCCAACCTCAGCACGTATCGACACTACACCAAGCTCTTCTGCACCACCAAACTTCAACAACGACCCCGCTGCTTCACCTACTCCTCATGGGAACGAGTAGCGACTATGTCTTCAAACCTTTTTGGTCCTTACTGAGAAAAGGGGGAGAAGCATATGTTGATAGTCTTCAAGCGGGTCATATGGGTGGTTGATATACTTTTGCCTAGTGCTTACAACTCTTGCTTTTGATACATTTGGTTCTTTGAGTTGTAACACATGAACTTGATGGTCGTCTGCTACTTTTTCTGCTATTCTGTGTGATGCGACGATAAATTCCCCATGTGCGATGATAAATCCCGCATGAAGTCATTGGCAGACGTCCATTTTTCATTATGCATGTCATTATTCCTGTATATCTGTTCATGCATAATGTATTGTCTTCATATGGTGAAGAGGATCTCCACAAGTACAACTTGCCATTTGCATTTGCGTTCCAATGCAAAACATTTATATGCACATCTTCAGGGGGAGGCTTTTTGCCATCTATGAAGAAGTATCTTAATCCTTTACAATTTCACATACTTTTATCCCCGTTGAAAACTTCAACCAGTTTGTCATTGCTACGTCTTGAGCTTGCGTTGGTTTTCCTCGAAGAGGAGAGGGTGATGCAGCAAAGTGTAGCGTAAGTATTTCCCTCAGTTTTGAGAACCAAGGTATCAATCCAGTAGGAGGCTCCTCAAAAGTCCCACGCACATACACAAACAAACTGAGAACTCACAACCAACGCAATAAAGGGGTTGTCAATCCCTTCACGGCCACTTGCGAAAGTGAGATCTAATAAAGATAGAATGATAAGATAAATATTTTTTTGGTATTTTGTAATATAGATGCAAAAAGTAAAGATGCAAATAAAAGTAGATTGAAAGCAAATATGATAAGAGATAGACCCGGGGGCCATAGGTTTCACTAGAGGCTTCTCTCAAGATAGCATAAGTATTACGGTGGGTGAACAAATTACTGTCGAGCAATTGATAGAAAAGTGCATAGTTATGAGATTATCTAGGCATGATCATGTATATAGGCATCACGTCCATAACAAGTAGACCGACTCCAGCCTGCATCTACTACTATTACTCCACACATCAACCGACTCCTGCCTGCATCTAGAGTATTGAGTTCATAAGAACAGAGTAACGCATTAAGCAAGATGACATGATGTAGAGGGATAAACTCATGCAATATGATATGAACCCCATCTTGTTATCCTCGATGGCAACAATACAATACGTGCCTTGCAACCCTTTCTGTCACTTGGTAAGGACACCGCAAGATTGAACCCAAAGCTAAGCTCTTCTCCCATGGCAAGAAAGACCAATCTAGTAGGCCAAACCAAACTGATAATTCGAAGAGACTTGCAAAGATAACTCAATCATACATAAAAGAGTTCAGAGAAGATTCAAATATTATTCATAGATAAACTTGATCATAAACCTGCAATTCATCGGATCTCGACAAACACACCACAAAAAGTGTTTACATCGAATAGATCTCCACAAGAGAGGGGGAGAACATTGTATTGAGATCCAAAAAGACAGAAGAAGCCATCTAGCTAATAACTATGGACCCGTAGGTCTGTGGTAAACTACTCACAACTCATCGGAGGGGCAAGGATGATGATGTAGAAGCCCTCCATGGTCGATTCCCCCTCCGACAAAGTGCCGGCGAAGGCTCCAAGATGAGATCTCACGGATAACGAAGGTTACGGTGGTGGAAATTATGTTTCGTGGTGCTCCTGGATGTTTTCGGGGTACGTAGGTATATATAGGAGGAAGAAGTACGTCGGTGGCCGCCTGAGAGGCCCACGAGACAGGGGGGCGTGCCCTACAGGGGGGCACGGCCCCCTATCTCATGGGGCCCTCGGAAGCTTCTTGACTTGCACTCCAAGGTCTCCGGATCACGTTCGTTCCAAAAATCACGCTCCCGAAGGTTTCATTCCGTTTGGACTCCGTTTGATATTCCTTTTCTTTGAAATACTGAAATAGGCAAAAAAAACAACAATATGGGTTGGGCCTCCAGTTAGTAGGTTAGTCCCAAAAATGATATAAATATGTAAAATAAAGCCCATAAACATCCAAAAGGGGTAATATAATAGCATGGAACAATAAAAAATTATAGATACGTTGGAGACGTATCAAGCATCCCCAAGCTTAATTCCTGCTCGTCCTCGAGTAGGTAAATGATAAAAAGAGAATTTTTGACGTGGAATGCTACCTAGCATAATTCATAATGTAATTTTCTTTATTGTGGCATGAATGTTCAGATCCAAATGAATACAAAATAAAAGTTCATATTGATAAAAGAAATAGTAACACTTCATGCATACTAATCATAGTAATCATGTCTTCTCAAAATAACATGGCAAAAGAAAGTTCATCCCTACAAAATCATATAGTTAGACTATGCTTCATTTTCGTCACACAAAGATGTTCCCAACTTCTATACCCCCGATGACAAGCCAATAAATTGTTTCATACTTAAATAATCTCGAACTTTTTCAACCTTCACGCAATACATGAGCGTGAGCCATGGATATAGCACTATGGGTGGAATAGAATATATTGATGGGTATTGTGTGGAGAAGACAAAAAAGGAGAAAGTCTCACATTGGCAAGGATAATCAACGGGCTATGGAGATACCCATCAATTGATGTCAACATGAGGAGTAGGGATTGCCATGCAACGGATGCACTAGAGCTATAGATGAATTCTCAACAAAAGAAAACTAGTGGGTGTGCATCCAACTTGCTTGCTCATGAAGACCTAGGGCATTTGAGGAAGCCCATCGTAGGAATATACAAGCCAAGTTCTATAATGAAAAATTCCCACTAGTATGAAAAAGACAACTTATGAGACTCACTATATGAAAAACAAGGTGCTACTTTGAAGCACAATATATGAGACTCACTACATGAAGAACAAGGTGCTACTTTGAAGCACAAGTGTGGAAAAAGAGATAGTAACATTTTCCTTTTTATTTTTTTATTTTTTTTTATTTTTTTTCATTTCTTCTTTTTTTGGGCCTTCCTTTCTTTTTTGGCCTTTCTTATTTTTGTTGGGCAATGTTCTAATAATGATGATCATCACACTTCTATTGATTACAACATAAGAATTACAACTCGAAACTAGAACAAAATATGACTCTATATGAATGCCTCCGGTGGTGTACCGGGATGGTGCAATGAATCAAGAGTGACATGTATGAAAAATAATGCATGGTGGCTTTGCCAAAAATACGATGTCAACTACATGATCATGCAATGGCAATATGACAAAATTAAAGTATGTCATGATGATGATGATGAGCGGAACGGTGAAAAGTTGCATGGCAATATATCTCGGAATGGCTATGGAAATGCCATAATAGGTAGGTATGGTGGCTGTTTTGAGGAAGATATAATGAGGTTTATGTGTGATAGAGCATATCGTATGACAGGGTTTGGATGCACCGGCGAAGTTTCCACCAACTCTCAAGGTGAGAAAGGGCAATGCACGGTACCGAAGAGGCTAGCAAAGGCGGAAAGGTAAAAGTGCGTATAATCCATGGACTCAACATTAGTCAAAAGAAATCATATACTTATTGCAAAAATTTAGAAGTCATCAAAAATCAAGTACTACGCGCATGCTCCTAGGGGGATAGATTGGTAGGAAAAGACCATCGCTCATCCCCGACCGCCACTCATAAGGATGCACAAGCCAGGTACACTTCATGCTTCAAATTTGTTACACAACTTTAACCATACGTGCATGCTACGGGATTTGCTAACTTCAACACAAGCATTCTTTGAATTCATAATCACCCAACTAGCATGACTTTAATATCACTACCTCCATATCTCAAAACAATTATCAAGCATCAAATTGATCATAGCATCCAATTCACTTCCTATGATAGTTTTTATTATACCCAGCTTGGATGCTCATCATTCTAGGACCAACTTTATGACCATAGCAAATACCATGCTGTTCTAAAAGACTCTCAAAATAATATAAGTGAAGCATGAGAGACTAGCAATTTCTTCAAAATTAGGACACCACTGTGCTCTAAAAGATATAAGTGAAGCACTAGAGCAAAAACTATCAAGCTCAAAAGATATAAGTGAAGCACATAGAGTATTCTAACAAATTCTAATCAAATAGGCTTCTCCCAAAAGGTGTGTACAGCAAGGATGATTGTGGTAAACTAAAAAGCAAAGACTAATATAATACACGACGCTCCAAGCAAAACACATATCATGTGGCGAATAAAAATATAGCTCCAAGTAAAGTTACCAATGAACGAAGACGAAAGAGGGGATGCCTTCCCGGGGAATCCCCAAGCTTAGGCTTTTGGCTATTCTTGAATATCTTGGGGTGCCATGGGCACCCCCAAGCTTAGGCTCTTGCCACCCTTTATTCCATAGTCCATAAAAGCTTTACCCAAAACTTGAAAACTTCACAACACAAAACTCAATAAGAAATGTTATAAGCTCTGTTAGTGAAAGAAAACAAAACCACCACATAAGGTACTGCAATGAACTCATTCTTTATTTAATTTGGTGTTAAACCTACTGTATTCCAACTTCTTTATGGTTCAGTGACTAATTTACTAGCCATAGATGCATTGAAATAAGCAAACAACACACGAAAAACAGAATCTGTCAAAAACAGAACAGTCTGTAGCAATCTGTAACTAACGCAAACTTCTGGAACTCTAAAATCCTACGAAAATAGGAAGTCCTGAATTTTTTTTATTGAACAGCATCAAAAAGAATCATAGCAAAATCACGTTCCTGTGATTTAACAAAATTATATTCATGCGTGCGAAGTTTCTGTTTTTCAGCAGAATCAAATCAACTATCATCGTAGGTTATCCTATAGGTTCTACTTGGCACAAACACTAATTAAAAGATAAAAACACATCTAAACAGAAGGTAGATGCAATGTTTATTAGTAAACAGAAACAAAAACAAAAAACACAAATAAATTAGGTTGCCTCCCAACTAGCATTGATAATTTTAATGATGCTCACATGACAGACAAGAATTGAAGCACTAAGAGAGCATCATGAAACACGTGACAAACACATCTAAGTCTAACATACTTCCTATGCATAGGCATATTGTAAGCAAACAAATTTGCAAGGCAAGGAAAAACTAGCATATGCAAGGAAGAAGAAAGAGAGGATAGCAATCTCAACATGACGAGAGGTAAAGTAGTAAGATAAAAACTTCTACGACCATATTTCCTCTCTCATAATAATTACATGTAGGATCATATGCAAATTCAACAAAATAGCTATCACATAAAATATTCTCAACATGATCCACATGCATGCAAAGTTGACACTCTTCCAAAATAGTGGGATTATCATTAACTAAAGTCATGACCTCTCCAAACCCACTTTTATCAAAAATACCATAAGATTGAACATTCTCGAAATATGTGGGATCTAAAGTTGACACTCTTCCAAACCCAGTTTCAATATTATTGCAAACACTATTATCGATCTTATATTCGTCATGGGGCTTAAATAAACTTTCAAGATCATAAGAAGAATCATCCCAATCATGATCATTGCAACAAGCAGTAGACATAGCAAAACTAGCATCCCCAAGCTTACGGTTTTGCATATTATTAGCACAATTGACATCAAGAGAATTTATAGTAAAATCATTGCAATCATGCTTTTTATTCAAAGATCTATCGTGAATCACTTCATAAAGTATTTCATCACAATTCTCGGATTCACGGATTTCAAGCAAAACTTTATAAAGATAATCTAGTGCACAAAACTCACTAGCAATAGGTTCATCATAATTGGATCTCTTAAAGAGATTAGCAAGTGTATGAGGATCCATAAACTTTTAGCAAGCAAAGATGCAAGCAAAAATAAGGTACATGGAGGCACAAGCAAACAAGAAGGCAAGCAAAAGAGAGAGGAGACTGGGAAAGAGAGGGCGAGTAAAACGGCAAGGGTGAAGTGTGGGAGAGGAAAACAAGAGGCAAATGGCAAATAATGTAAATGCGAGGGAGATGAGTTTGTGATGGGTACTTGGTATGTCTTGACTTGAGCAAAGACCTCCCAGGCAACGGCACCAGAAATCCTTCTTGCTACGTCTTGAGCTTGCGTTGGTTTTCCTCGAAGAGGAGAGGGTGATGCAGCAAAGTGTAGCGTAAGTATTTCCCTCTGTTTTGAGAACCAAGGTATCAATCTAGTAGGAGGCTCCTCAAAAGTCCCACGCACCTACACAAACAAACTGAGCACTCGCAACCAACGCAATAAAGGGGTTGTCAATCCCTTCACGGCCACTTGCGAAAGTGAGATCTAATAAAGATAGAGCGATAAGATAAATATATTTTTGGTATTTTGTAATATAGATGCAAAAAGTAAAGATGCAAATAAAAGTAGATTGAAAGCAAATATGATAAGAGATAGACCCGGGGGCCATAGGTTTCACTAGAGGCTTCTCTCAAGATAGCATAAGTATTACGGTGTGTCGGTGTACTAGAATAGGGGTATCCTAGTACCCCGAACTTGTGCACGGGCAGTTGCAGCACCCCGCGGCAAGGCTTGCCGGGCGAACGCCAAGATCCTCCGTGGTTCCCTTGGAGCCATTCAAGAACAAAGTATTTAAGCTCAGGAGACAAGGCCCCGGCAAGAGGAGCTTGCCGGGAAGGCCAACCAAAGCACTCCAAGGAACTTGCCGTGACGCGCCACGTGCTCCGGCAAGGCAACAAGGCCCCGGCAAGAGGAGCTTGCCAGGAAGACCAACCAAGGTACCTCGAGGCCCGGTGAGCGACAAGCTTCCGGACCCGACAAGATAACAGCAGCGGCAAGGCGCTTGCCGTGGCAGGCGGCCACTCTGTTCCCACGCTCCAGCGCATCCACCAATGTGTCGCTCTGGGGGCCTCTCCAGGCGCGCGTGGCGGGAGGCTGTGCAGCCAGCGGTGCGCAGTGGCATGCGAAGCTGACAAGATCGCCATCGTGGCGAACGGTGGCACCCCTAATGGTCCTTTCCTGCACTGTTTGGGCGATTCAGATGGGCATTTAATGCCCTTGTCCCCTGCCGTCAGGGTTAGGTAGGGTGCATTGTACAAGTAACTATACCAACCACCTCACTTTTTACATTTGTACCCTTCTCTGCGTTGCCACCTGTCGGTGACCCCTTTAGCGTATAAAAGGAGGCCCATGCGCAACGAAAGGGGGTTGGTGGTCGGACTGATTGAGGTTCGCGAGGTTCGACTGGTTTGGAACCCAGAAAAACGCTACGCTCTCTCTCTAGAGCAAGAACACCAGATAATCAAACAAGCAGCAGTAGGAGTGTTATCTCTCCGGAGAGCTCCGAAGCTGGGTAAACTGCTCGTGTGCTTCGCCTCGATCTGCTCTTCGTGTGATCTCCGCCCTCCGACGAACCAAAAGGGGCTCGGTCCGCCGGCCCCATAGGTGTTCGTGGATCAGTTTCCCCGACATCTTTGGCGCGCCAGGTAGGGGGCGTCGAGATTGTGTGAACCTGATCCGGCGTTCACACGAGCTAGATCTTCATTCCCTTCATCAACATGCCACCGAAGAAGAAGACTTCGGCGGCAGCCGCTCCGTCCACGTCACTTCCGCCACCGTTGGAGCAAACGGGTGGTGGAATGGACGCCGGCGGAAGAATGGATGTCGACGAGGAAGCTTATGATGCTGCCAGGTCCAAGGACAAGGCTGCACAAACCTCGGCGACTGTACATGTTCCGCGCCACTCTCAGGAGGCGCAAGACCAACAGCGTCATGACACTCGTAGTGCCATACGCATGATAGGCCAAGACCAAGCTGGTGGATCTTGGGGCGCTCAAGACCAGCATGCACGCCAGCGTGCTGGCACGAGCGGGGCACGGTCGCCTGGACGGGATACTGCTCCTTCAAACATCTTTAGAAGTCCGAGCACGTCCCGCTCCTCGCGCCGCCCGCCACTGCCACCCACCACTCCAGCAGAAGCTTTGGCGCGAGCTCAACTGCTCCTAGATTACCCTCTGATGTCGGACAAGATCGACAAATGGAGGGCCACCATTCAGAGTCTCATCGGCTACGCCAACGGCGACACTCCATGGCGGCCGAGCGCGTCGCCGCCGCGGCAGGGTTGCCGGGCGCGAGCCGGTGGCGACGAAACGGGTGGAGGTGCAACTACCATGCAATCACCACCTCGAAGGCCAAGATCGCCGACTCGCCGGATCCACCTCGACAGCGACTCCACCGCATCATTGGATCCACGAGATCATCGCGATCAGTGCCAAGTTCTTCATGATCGACAACAAGAAGACGCTCAAACTCGCATCGAGCGCCGAAGAGAAGCGCGATGTCAATCCGACAAGCGCGCTGAGCCCTCTATTGACATGCATGCGCCAGGGGAACCAGGCGATCTGCCGTACGCGGTAGGTTGCCCTGCGTTCACTCGTGAGCTGCGGCAAGTCCAGTGGCCCAGCACGAAGAACTTCAAGCCAGACGTACCGGAGAAGTACGACGGCAAGACGCATCCGTCGGAGTTCCTCAGCATCTACACCATTGCGGTGCAGGCTGCCGGGGGACGGGATGACAATATCCTTGCCAACTACTTCCCGCTGGTGCTCAAGCCCAACGTCAGATCCTGGCTCATGCACTTGCCGGACAACTCCATATCCTCTTGGGCTGATCTGTGCCATCAGTTTGTCGGCGCCTTCACAGGCGGACACAAGCCTCATGGCCAGGAGAGTGATCTTCATCTGCTCGCCCAGAAGGAAGGAGAGCCCCTGCGCAAGTACATTCAGAGATTCAGCAGTGTGCAGCACAACATCCCAGACGTCCACCCTGCCGCGGTGATCAGCGCGTTCCATCAGAACGTGCGAAACCGCAGGATGCGGGAGGAAATGGCGATGTGCAAGATCAGGGACGTCAGTGAGTTATATGCACTGGCCGACAAGTGTGCACGTGCTGAGGAAGGGAGGAGACTCCCCGGAGAGAATGTAGGAGCGGGAGGATCTGACAGTGAAGATGCTGCCCCGGCAAGGAAAAACCGGCGGCGGAACAACAGGAAGAGGAAAGGCAAAGAGGTGCTAGTTGTTGAGCAGTCCGGCAATGGTGGTGGCGCCAAGGAAGCCAAAGCTGGTGACTCCGGCAAGGAGGTTGCCGCGGAGGTGGCGGTCGCCGACAAGCAGGACGGCACCAACAAGCAGTATTGCAAGATCCACCGCACCAAGGGCCATGATCTCCAGAACTGTAAGAAAGTCGAGCAGCTTGTTGAGCAACAGAAAGCTGAATACGAGCGGCGCGACAAGGAGAAGGCCCAGGAAGGTGCTGGGGGATCCGGCAAGAAACGTCCCGGCCGAGGAGGACGCCGCGGCAAGGCCAAGCAGCGGCAAGGAGACAGACCTCCTCGCGGCCGCGACAAGGATGGAGATGACGACGACGATGAAGACATGGATGATGAGGAGACTGATGAGCAGGAGTTCCAGAAAGCCACAGAGGTCCTGTGCGTTGACGGTGGTGCTTCTCTGCATACCTCGCACCGTCAGCTCAAGCAGTGGGTGCGGGAAGTTAATGCAGCAGAACCACCCATCGAGTCACGCAAGCCTCTGAAATGGTCCAGCACGCCTATCATCTTTGATATTGAGGACCACCCTGATCGCATAACTGCGGTCGGGTGCTTGCCGATGTTGGTTTCACCAACAATCCGCAACCTCAAGGTCACTAAGATGCTAGTTGACGGCGGGGCTGGCTTGAACCTGATCTCCTCCGCGGTGCTCTAGAAACTCCAGATCCCTGACAGCGAGCTCGAAGAGACCGGTACATTTCAAGGAATCAACCCGAGAAGGAGGAAGCCGAAGGGAAAGATCACGTTGCCGGTAACATTTGGCAGCGAGCTGAACTTCAGGACTGAGAGGGTCACGTTTGATGTTGCTGACTTTCCATTACCTTACAATGGAATCCTTGGCCGTCTAGCACTCGCCAAGTTCATGGCAGCCTCTCACTATGCGTACAACATACTGAAAATGCCAGGCCCGATAAGTGTCATCTCTGTCCCTGGCGACAAGAAGGATGCTCTTATCTGTGCCGACAAGATCTACCGGGAAGCAGCAGCCGTAGCAGAACGCAAGGTTCTTGCCGCTGAAGCTCCCGGGGGGAAGAAGAAGACCAAGTCCGGCAAGAGCTCTGATGCCCACTCCGGCAAGCGCACCTCTTTGGAGTGTTGCGCTACCGTCGAGGACGCACCATCGAGCTCCACCGGCAAGTGTAAGAAGGCAATGGCAGCTCCACCTGAGACCAAGAAGGTGTCCACCAAGGAGGACGGCACTGGTGGTACCTTCACCATCAGCGCCACTCTTGACCCCAAATAGGAAAGCACGCTCGTTGCTTTCCTGCGGGCGAATGTCGACGTGTTTGCGTGGCAACCGTCTGATATCCCTGGTGTTCCCAGGAAAGTAATTGAGCACCACCTTGCCGTCTGTCCTCATGCGCGGCCCGTCAAGCAGAAAGTCAGGAAACAGGAAGTGGAGCGCCAAGAATTCATTGCAGAAGAAATCAAGAAGTTGGAAGCAGCAGGCCTTGTCAGAGGAGTGCTCCATCCCACGTGGTTGGCCAATCCTGTTGTCGTGCGCAAGGCTAACGGGAAATGGAGGCTTTGTATTGACTTCACTGATGTTAATAAAGCTTGTCCCAAAGACCCATTTCCCTTGCCGCGCATTGACCAGATTGTTGACTCCACAGCCGGATGTGATTTGCTTTCATTTCTTGATGCATACTCAGGATACCATCAGATCTTCATGGCAAAAGACGATGAAGAGAAAACCGCATTTATCACCCCGTGTGGCACGTACTGCTTCGTACGGATGCCTTTCGGTTTGAAGAATGCTGGTTCAACATTCGCAAGGGTAGTCCACCATGCTTTTGAGCCGCAGATGCACAGAAATGTGGAAGCCTACATGGATGACATAGTGGTCAAAAGCAAGAACAGGGCGACCCTGATTCAAGATTTAGACGAGACATTTGCAAATCTATGCAAAATCAACCTCAAGCTTAACCCCGAGAAGTGCGTGTTTGGAGTCCCTTCCGGCAAGCTTCTCGGGTTCTTCGTGTCTCAGCGGGGAATTGAAGCCAATCCCGACAAGATCAAGGCCATTGAGCAGATCGAAGCACCAAAGCGCGTCAAGGATGTACAAAGGCTCACCGGTTGCGTGGCTGCTCTCAGCAGGTTTATCTCTAGATCTGCTGAGCGCGCCCTGCCATTTTTCAAAATTTTGAAAAAGGCAGGTCCAATAAAATGGACTCCGGAGGCGGAGGCTGCGCTGCAGGGCTTAAAGAGATACCTGTTCTCCACTCCAACACTTGTCGCACCTAAGCCGCAAGAGAAGTTGCTGTTGTATATAGCGGCAACCAATCAAGTGGTTAGTGCTGCGTTAGTGGCGGAGAGGGAGGCAGATGATGATCCAGCAACTACGGCAGATGCATCCAGCGACAAGCAGGGGGCTTCGCCGACAAGCTCTGGTACCGACAGAGATGGATCTGCGCAGGAGCATGATAAGATGCAGAAGAGAATGGTGCAGCATCCAGTTTACTTTGTCAGTTCCCTTCTACAGGGGGCTAGATCAAGGTACTCTGGTGTACAAAAGTTGCTTTTCTGCCTCCTCATGGCCTTGAGAAAGCTGCGCCATTACTTCCAAGCACATGAGATCACAGTCGTCACTCGCTTTCCGCTGAAGAGGATACTGCAAAATCCGGAAGCGACAGGCAGGATTGTCGAGTGGGCGCTGGAACTGTCAAGCTTTGGCCTCAAATTTGAGAGCACTTCAACTATCCAAAGCAGAGCATTGGCAGGGTTCATAGCAGAATGGACGCCAACACCAGATGAAGAAATTCCAGAGACGAGCATCCCCGTCAAAGAGGCAAGCAAAGAGTGGTTGATGTACTTTGATGGTTCCTTCTCGCTGCAAGGCGCCGGTGCGGGCGTGCTGCTTGTCGCGCCCACCGGAGAGCACCTCAAGTACGTAGTCCAGATGCACTTTCCCAAGGAGCAAGCAACCAACAATACTGCAGAGTATGAAGGATTGCTTGCCGGTCTCGGAATCGCAGCAGACCTTGGGATTAAGAAGCTCATTGTCAGGGGTGACTCACAGCTTGTCGTCCGCCAAGTGAACAAGAACTACCAGAGTCCATTGATGGAAGCATATGTCGATGAAGTGAGGAAGCTAGAAGAGCTCAGAATGACAATGCTGATGGAGCATATCCCAAGAGCTCAGAATGACATTGCTGATGGCCTGTCAAAGTGCGCCGCACTAAAGTTACCTGTGGAACCAGGGATCTTTGTGCTCAAGTTGACTCAACCATCCGTAACACCATCAACTGGACAAAGCAAAAAGAGGAAGTTGGTTTCTGGTGACTACTTTCCGGCAGAGCTCCTCGAAGCCGCCGCCAAGAAAGTCCCCAAGATCAACACCAAGGATGCTGAGGGGCAGTCTGCTCCGGCAAGCCTTATGGTTTGTTCCGTTGAAGCAGACGCTCCCGACAAGTTTTGCTCCGGCAAGCTTGCCGGGGAACATCAAGCTCCGGCAGGGCCGCAAGTCCTTGCCGTAGAAGCGGATGTTCCCGCAGCAGCAGATGTGCCTTTAGTCCTTGTTGTCGAGCCACAAGCTCTAGCTTGGGCACAGCAGATTGTCCATTTCCTTCAGACATGAGAACTTCCCGAAGAGCAAGAAGAAGCGGAAAAAGTAGCCCGGCAGTTAAGTATGTACCAGTTTGTCGATAGCATACTGTACAGAAGAAGACTCAACAGTGTGAAATTGAAGTGTATTTGCCGAGAAGATGGACAAAAGCTGTTGGCAGAGATACATGGAGGCATATGTGGCCACCACATTGGCGCAAGAGCACTTGCCGGCAAAGCTTTCCGGCAAGGTTTCTGTTGGCCGACAGCCCTCCAGGATACAACTGCACAAGTAACCAAGTGTGAAGCGTGCTAGTTCCACTCCAAACAGATAAACCAGCCAGCTCAAGCTCTCCAGACGATCCCTTTATCCTGGCCATTTTCGGTCTGGGGGCTCGATATCCTCGGCCCTTTCCCCCGAGCTGTCGGGGGCTTTGAGTACTTGTACGTTGCAATCGACAAGTTCACAAAGTGGCCGGAAGTGCAGCCAGTGAGGAAGGTGACAGCATAGTCAGCAGTCAAGTTCTTCAGGTCAATTGTTTGCCGTTTCGGGATCCCTAACAGGATCATCACCGACAACGGCACGCAATTCATGAGCCGCACCTTCATGCAGTACGTCCAAGACCTTGGCGCCAAGGTCTGCTTCGCTTCTGTTGCTCATCCGAGAAGCAACGGTCAAGCAGAGAGGGCAAATGCTGAAGTGCTGCGCGGGCTCAAGACCAGAACTTTCGACAGGCTGCACAAGTGCGGAAGAAACTGGATCGAGGAGCTGCCGGTGGTTCTTTGGTCGATCAAAACGACGCCAAATCGAGCCACTGGCCAGACGCCTTTCGCTCTAGTCTATGGAGCAGAGGCAGTTCTCCCCACGGAACTCGTATACGGATCGCCTCGAGTGCTCGCTTATGACGAGCTTGAGCAAGAACAGCTGCGACAAGACGACGCGCTGCTCCTTGAGGAAGATCATCTTCAGGCTGCTGTACGAGCTGCTCGATACCAGCAAGCTTTGCGCCGCTACCATAGCCGCAAAGTTAAGGCCAGAAGCTTCGAGGAAGGCGACCTTGTTCTTCGGCGCGTTCAGTCCGCCAAGAATTCCAACAAGTTGACGCCAAAGTGGGAAGGCCCTTATCGGGTGAAACGAGTCACAAGGCCCGACGCTGTCCGCCTTGAGACCGAAGATGGCATTCCGGTGAGCAACTCCTGGAACATGGAACATCTTCGTAAGTTTTTCCCGTAGGGCGCGGTTGCCGGAACCCGTTCCGGCAACCACCTTTTGTACAAGTCTTGCCGCTGTTGCATGTAATCCTTTGTACAAAGCCGGGCGCAGATCCCGTGCATAAATAGAACCCCATGTGCTCCGCACAACTTGTCCATTTCATGCATTAGTTTCTTTCTTGCATGCGTTATCTGACACTTTGTGCAGCACCTACATCCGGTAAGTAATAACGAGCTGAAGGGCTCCATATCTTTATTTTCTCTTCTTTCTTCTTTTCAACAAAGGAAAAGAAGGTTCCCTCGCACACAAGTTTGCCGGGGGGGAAGGAGAAGATTGTGGTATGGACCAGGCGTCGTTCAAGCAAAGTTTTGCCTTGCCGGGAAGCAAACGATAGTAAAGCTAAGTTGCGAAAGTTTGAGCAATCAGTTTTAAAATTTTTGAGTTATCTTCCTCGAACGACCCTGCTTTGTATGGAAAACCTGTGCGCGGAGGAACCAACTCGTGGCTAGTTGCGCCCTTACTTTGTTTCGAGTCCGCTCAACAACTTAAGTGTGCTGCATCTAGTCGCGACAAGGTTTCTTGTCGGAAGCAGCGCCGCCAGCAGGCTGCTGACGTTCCGCACTCAGCGCTCGTGGCTCGGGTGCCTGCGCCGACAAGTTCCCTAGAAGCGTAGGGTAAAAACATACAAAGGAAGGAATCTAGTACAGGAAATAACATAGCAATTGATAATAGAAATAAATTTATATTACAAGATAACTTGTCACATCTCTAACAGACTGTTTTCATAACGTGATTAGCAGCGATAAGGGAAAAGAAGAAATGGGCGGCCTAGTCTACGCGATCGCCCTCAACCCTCTTGATCTCGCTCACCTTGTCCACAATGGGTGCGACAAGGGCCTTGAGTGCATCCCAATCGGCGTCTGGCGGCAAGGACTTGAGGACGTTGGTGAAGTTGGCGACAAGGGCCTTGAGTGCATCCTCACCGGCGGTCTCATCAGCACCGGCCCCTTCCTCGCCGGCGCCCTCTGTCTCCATTGGCTCAGCAGCAGATGGGTCTGAAGAATGAAGAAGGGAGAAAAATCAATCAAAAATCAGAAGAAGAAGAACCCAAGGGAAAGTTTTTGGACAAGTGAATTACCTGTGCCAAGATCTGCAGTTGCGGTCTCGGCCGCCGCAGGATCGACGGTGCTGCCCCTTGCCGGAGAGTGCTCCCTTACCGGGAACTCCTCCCTTGGTGGCGTAGTCGAAGCAGATGGCACTTCGGGACCAGCTTCCGGGCGCTCCTGATATGGCTGCTCTGCTCCTACACAAATCAACAAGCAAGATATCAACAAAGGAAAAAGCACTCATGCGCGCCTGACAGCAGAAAGCTAACTATGAACTTACGCTAGGGGCTGCGCTGGGGGCTGCTTTGAGGAGTGGTTGCCGGGTCCGTCAAGGTGGTCTCGGACCCACCCCCTGCTGACACGGTGGGGTCATCTTCGATGACAATCACCGCGGCCTTGGCCCTCTTCGCCGCTCTCTGGGCCAGCGTCCTGAAAAGGAAGGAGTCCAGATTGAAGCAAGGCAGATACAAGATAAAAACAGCAAAATTGAAGAACTACAAGAGCACCAAAGAAACTTACTCTTCTTCCTCCTCGTCGGAGCTGAGCGCGGAAAGATCGAAGTCCGGCTCCCCTCCGGTTGGGCGAGGCGGAGGAGTAGGATCCCTTGCCCGTTTGGCGGGGGCGGTGGCGGTGGCCCGGGAAGATCCCGCTCTAGTTGCCGCTGCTGCGTGAGGCGCTCCCGCGGCAACATTGCTCGCCGCGGTAGAGCGTGTCGCACGGCTCGGCGGCTGTTGACCTGGCTGCCGCCCTGCTACGTCTGCGCCCCTGCGAAGACGCCTTCTTGGCAGGGCCGGGGGCTCCGCCTGTGGCAAGCTTTCTGAAGGCTCGGGTTCTTCCTCGCCGGCCTCGCTCGGCTCAGCTTCAGAGCCGGCAGGCTCCTCCTCGCCAATGAACTCCGAGCGCTCGGCGAGGTTTGCCGCCTCTGCCGCCTCCGCCTCCTCCACAGTGAACCCGAACGCGCCCGCGGCAGCTGCGGCCGCAACCTCTTCTGCCCTAGTGGCGATGCGCTGCAGCTCCTCGTCGGTGGTGTCACGGGTGAGGCTCTTCTGCTCGTTAGCGCGGACCGGCACTTCTTCCAAATTGTCGAAGAATGCTTGCACGACGTCGTCCGCAGGCTCTTGCCAAGTTGGAACGATTCCGTGTGAATCGCACAACGGCATCATGGCGCGGATCCGGTCAAGCGAAGAATTACTGCACAATGGAACGACGCCCCTCGCCAGCGTGAATGGGTGCTGTGGATCTCGTTTGAACAACTCCAGGAGCATTGCATCCAGCTCCATGACGGTGAAGTTGTAGTTGAGGCCCGGCCACAGCCTCATGATGTCCGCCGAGTTCTTGAATTCCCAGGCGGGCCTCCCCCTCTCCTGCAGGGGGGCGATGCGGCGGCGGAGGAAATCTGCGCCTACAGCGCCTACAGTGAGCCCGGCAAGCCTGAGGCGAAGGATCCTAGTAATGGCGATCTTCAGCCTCTCGTCTTCCGGGGCCATGTTGCTCCAGTCATTGCCGCGCACTATTGGAGCTTGGCGCACGGCGGTGAAGGGCTGCGGATTCTCCTCGACGATCCAGCACCACTCCGCTCTCCACTCCTCCCACTTGCTGCGGAGCTCACCCTCCAAGTACGCCTCCTTCTTGCCGACTCTCGAGATCCAGGCGATCCCTCCGGCAAGCGGCTCTCCTCTCTCTACCCGAGGTATGAAGAAGTGGCGGAAAAGGGCAACATTGGGGTGGACTCCGACAAAGTATTCGCACAAATGTGCGAAAACTGCCATGGTCAGAACGACGTTGGGGGTGAAATCAAGGAGGCGGAAGCCATAGGTGTTCATGACATCGCAGAAGAACTCCGAGAAGGGCGGGCAGAGCCCGCAATAGAAGAACAGCACGAAGAATGGGTACCCATTTGGAGCCAGTTCCGAAGCAGCGGCCGGGAGTACCCTCGTGCGCGGATGCGCCCGCGTCTCCGTCGCCCAAAAGAGGTAGAAGTACTCCCTCAGCTCCTTCACGCCGAGCTGGGGGGAGAAGATCGCTCGCTCCTTCCGCAGCGCCGCGAGCCGCTGCGCCTCGGCCGACTTCACGCCCTTTCCCTTGTCGGCTTTCGGAGCCATGGCGGAGGTGGTGGGGGAGGTCGACGGCGTTGGTGATGCTAGTGGCAATGGGGGGCGGAGCGCTACTCTCTCGGCTTCGAGAAGAAGGGGGGAGCGGCGGAGGTTTGTGAAGATGGAGTAGTAGCAACCAGCGAGGGGGAACGAACTGCCCCTGTTTCCTGTGCTTATAAAGAGGGACGGGGCGGACGTTTCGCCCTTCCGAATAAAGAACCACCCACGATCTCTCCCACGACGCCGCATTCGACGTGTGCCATTAGGGGAGAGCGTGGTGGATCCGGAGCGAGATTCGGCATGGCCCAGTCCGCGTGTGCCCGTGCCCTGTCTTGGGCCTGGCCCAACAGCGCTCGGCACCGTGTCTGGCCCAGGCCCGAGGGCTCCTGTCGGTGTACTAGAATAGGGGTACCCTAGTACCCCGAACTTGTGCATGGGCAGTTGCAGCACCCCGCGGCAAGGCTTGCCGGGCGAACGCCAAGATCCTCCGTGGTTCCCTTGGAGCCATTCAAGAACAAAGTATTTAAGCTCAGGAGACAAGGCCCCGGCAAGACGAGCTTGCCGGGAAGGCCAACCAAAGCACTCCAAGGAACTTGCCGCGACGCGCCACGTGCTCCGGCAAGGCAACAAGGCCCCGGCAAGAGGAGCTTGCCAGGAAGACCAACCAAGGTACCTCGAGGCCCGGTGAGCGACAAGCTTCCGGACCCGACAAGATAATAGCAGCGGCAAGGCGCTTGCCGCGGCAGGCGGCCACTCTATGCCCACGCTCCAGCGCATCCACCAACGTGTCGCTCTGGGGGCCTCTCCAGGCGCACATGGCGGGAGGCTGTGCAGCCAGCGGTGCCCAGTGGCATGCGAAGCTGACAAGATCGCCATCGTGGCGAACGGTGGCACCCCTAACGGTCCTTTCCTGCACTGTTTGGGCGATTCAGACGGGCATTTAATGCCCTTGTCCCCTGCCGTCAGGGTTAGGTAGGGTGCACTGTACAAGTAACTGTACCAACCACCTCACTTTTTACATTTGTACCCTTCTCTGCGTTGCCACCTGTCGGTGACCCCTTTAGCGTATAAAAGGAGGCCCATGCGCAACGAAAGGGGGTTGGCGGTCGGATTGATTGAGGTTCGCGAGGTTCGACAGGTTCGGAACGCAGAAAAACACTATGCTCTCTCTCTGGAGCAAGAACACCAGATAATCAAACAAGCAGCAGTAGGAGTGTTATCTCTCCGGAGAGCTCCGAAGCTGGGTAAACTGCTCGTGTGCTTCGCCTCGATTTGCTCTTCGTGTGATCTCCGCCCCCCACCGAACCAAAAGGGGCTCGGTCCACCAGCCCCATAGGTGTTCGTGGATCAGTTTCCCCGACACGGTGGGTGAACAAATTACTGTCGAGCAATTGATAGAAAAGTGCATAGTTATGAGATTATCTAGGCATGATCATGTATATAGGCATCACGTCCATAACAAGTAGACCGACTCCTGCCTGCATCTACTACTATTACTCCACACATCGACCAACTCCTGCCTACATCTAGAGTATTAAGTTCATAAGAATAGAGTAACGCATTAAGCAAGATGACATGATGTAGATGGATAAACTCATGCAATATGATATGAACCCCATCTTGTTATCCTCGATGGCAACAATACAATACGTGCCTTGCAACCCTTTCTGTCACTGGGTAAGGACACCGCAAGATTGAACCCAAAGCTAAGCACTTCTCCCATGGCAGGAAAGACCAATCTAGTAGGCCAAACCATACTGATAATTCGAAGAGACTTGCAAAGATAACTCAATCATACATAAAAGAGTTCAGAGAAGATTCAAATATTATTCATAGATAAACTTGATCATAAACCCACAATTCATCGGATCTCGACAAACACACCGCAAAAAGAGTTTACATCAAATAGATCTCCACAAGAGAGGGGGAGAACATTGTATTGAGATCCAAAAAAAGAGAAGAAGCCATCTAGATAATAACTATGGACCCGTAGGTCTATGGTAAACTACTCACAACTCATCGGAGGGGCAAGTATGTTGATGTAGAAGCCCTCCATGGTCGATTCCCCCTTCGGCAGAGTGTCGGCGAAGGCTCCAAGATGAGATCTCGCGGATACAGAAGGTTACGGCGGTGAAAATTGTGTTGCGTGGTGCTCCTGGATGTTTTCGGGGTACGTAGGTATATATAGGAGGAAGAAGTATGTCGGTGGCCGCCCGAGGGGCCCACGAGACAGGGGGCGCGCCCTACAGGGGGGGCACGGCCCCCTATCTCGTGGGGCCCTCGGAAGCTTCTTGACTTGCACTCCAAGCTCTCCGGATCACGTTCGTTCCAAAAATCACGCTCCCGAAGGTTTCATTCCATTTGAACTCCGTTTGATATTCCTTTTCTTCGAAATACTGAAATAGGCAAAAAAACAGCAATATGGGCTGGGCCTCCGGTTAGTAGGTTAGTCCCAAAAATGATATAAATGTGTAAAATAAAGCCCATAAACATCCAAACGGGGTAATATAATAGCATGGAACAATCAAAAATTATAGATACGTTGGAGACGTATCAGTCATCAATCACCAAAAAGGGGGAGATTGTAAGTGCATCTAGTGCCACCCCTAGTTGGTTTTGGAGTATTAACGACAAACCTGGTTGAGGGACTAATGTGTTTGTGAGAATCGCAGGATAACACAGGTAGTAGTCCCTCATTGATTCGGTTTACCTACCGGAGATGACCCCTAAAAATGTGTGAAGACATTGAAGACAATGGTGGTCTGTGAAGCCATTCATGTTGAAGACTATGACTCGAGAAGACATTGAGTGAAGACTATGGAGCGCGAAGACATAGTTGTTTTGTTGTTTCCTTTTCTTCTTTATTGACTCATAGGAACCACATCACTGTTAAGTGGGGTCCAAGTGAACAAAGTCAGAGTGACTGAAGTGATACTCAACCAAATCCTATGTCTTCGAGCGAAGACAATGAGAGCAAATCTTATCCAGAATCAGATGAGTCAGCTTGACTTGTAGCCCAAGTCAAGCTGTCGCGTGTGTTTGAAATCTGACCTTTGCGACACGTGTCAGTTCCTTAGTGAACCAGGGTCATTTCGAACAAATCAGGTCAGGTTGCCCAGTGGCTATAAATAGCCCACCCCCTACACCATAAGTTGGTGGCTGCTCAGAGTTAGTACACGACTTTTGTCGTTTTGAGAGCAACCCACCTGCAAAGCCTTTGAGAGAGAATCCTTGCGAGGACAAAGCCCAAACCACCCAGAGCCCAAAGAGAGTTTGGCACCACTAAAGTCTTTCTGTCCGCCTGATCTGAAGACTTGTTACACTTGAGGACCGTGAATCCTCCATACGGTTAGGCGTCACGTTCTGAGCATCCAAGAGTCATTGTGGATTCCCGGTGAACGAAGTCTGTGAAGGTTCGGAAGTCTACCTTGAAGACTTACCTGAATGATTGGGCGGGGACTAAGTGTCCTTAGCTCAAGGGGAATAAGGTGAAGACGAGGTCTTCTGAGTTGAATCTCAGCCTCCCTAACCAGACATACAGTTGTCACAACAACTGGAACTGGTCGAACAAATCCCTGTCCTTCTGAAGCCACTGGTTCTGTCTCTTACTTCTCTTTACATACAATTTGTCTTCGTGATGTCATTGCCTGCTTGCATTATCTGTTTGACTTCACTGTGTGACTACCTGTTCTGATTGGCTTCATACTATCTTCCATCCTGATCTTTACTACCTAGCTGCTATTAGTCTTTGTGCTTTCACTTCATTGAATACTTGACTATGGCTTGTCTAGTGTAGTCTACCTTCCGCTGCATACAAATAGTGTCGGTTCTGTTATTTGTCTTTGAAACTCCCATGTTTTGAAGACTTCCATAAAAATTGCCTATTCACCCCCGTCTAGTCGATAACTAGCCCTTTCAGAGGTTTTGAATTTCCTCTTCCTACTGTCAAGAAAAAATATGATATTCTTATTATTGGGGATGTTCATATCCCCATTGAGGTAACTTAGTGTTATTAGAAATTTCTCCGGTTCCATATTATTCAGAATGAGTTTGTTAACAAGACTTGATCAACCTTGTTAGTGGATTCATTTTGATGATCATGAGATGGACGAAACTAGAAGGCACAACCTTCTGTACCCTCTCTTTACTTTCTGTTATTTAGAATAAATAAAGCAAAAATAGTATTATCTGTCTATTTTTTGATTTACCTGTGCAATAAAAATATCCCGAAAATAAAAGTTCTCCAAATGCCCTGCAAATTGTATGATTTTTTATGGAATATTTGAGGATTTTAGGCATTGAAATCACTACAAGAGGGGCAAGCACCAGGCCACGAGAGTGGAGGGCGCACCCACCTACCCTGGGCGCGCCCCCATGTCTCGTGGGCCCCTGGTGCCCCCCCTCCACTTATGCCAGCACCCACACACTCCATCTTCTTCCCAAAAAAATCCCCATGCAGCTCAAGCACGAGTTCTAGCTCATTTTACTGTGATTTTCGATCTCCTTGCTCAAATCTCCATTCACAAAACTGCTTTGGGAGATTGTTGCTTGGTATGTGACAACTCCATTGGTCCAATTAGTTTATGTTCTAGTGCTTTATTCATTGCAATTTTTTGTTGCATAGGTGACCATGTTCTTGAGCTTGCATGTTAAATTTATGAGGTCCCAAGCAATTCTAATGCATGATATAGGCTCTAGGCACTTGTAGGAGTAATTGCTATCAATCTTGTTTAGTTTTATTCACTTTTATTTTGAAGTTACTAAAATTTCAGAAATTTTCAGAAAATGTTAAGGAGACTTTTGAGGGGCTCTTCTAGCCAAGGCTCTTAGGAAAAACAAGCTAAAGAGAAGGAAAAAAGCCAAGTATAATCTTCCTCGCGTAGCGGAAGTACGGCCGTGTGAATGGCCATGTGATAATTTCTTGAAACAAGCTGGAATTCATGAAGATTTTTATTCTTTGATCGAGAATGCAGACCTCACCAATTTCCTCCACAACCGGATTGATCAGTATCTCTTACTTACCAATACTTTCGGGCAAATTTTTTATTATTATCCTAAGAAGTCACCACCTTCAATATCATTTCATTTATATGATGAATTCAGAGAATGTCTTTACGTAATTTTTGTGCGGTTTGTAGGATACCCTTTGAGGGAGAATTAGAGGAACCCCATCATAAAGATGTGGATGGCTTTGTTAACACTATCACTGTAGAGGATCCAAAGAAGGGTTCCGATGCGAAAATCTCTACCATACACTTTCCTGTTTTACGCTACTTTGCCATATTTGCTAGTAGATGCTTGATTTGTCGTGGAAATAGTGGAAACTTTAGTGTTCCTGATATTATCATTCTTCAACATGCCTTGTTTGGAGATAATAGTTTTAGTATGGGTGCCGTCATTGCTAAACGGCTAAGCCTGAATCGTACAAAAGGCTCCATATTTGGAGGTACCTATGCTAGACATTTTGAGATACCTATTAGGCACCATGAGAAAGAGGAGACAAAATTGCCTCCTTACATTTTAGATTACAAGAGCATGGTAGCACACACGTTTATTGTTGACAACAAAGAGAAGATGCTCTTGTATAACCTTAGATTTAATAAGAAACACAATGAGACTATTATTTTGCCTGCGCCTCTGTTGTTTGATTTGATTGCAGATAATTTTCTTGTCACATCGGAAGCGTTGTATGCTCATCGAGGCCAAGCATCCACTCCAGAACCTGAACCTGAGCCGGAACCTGAACTGGACCCTTATCATGCATCATCTTACCAGTGGGACCCGGAGATGGCCAGCCAGCGGTATCCTGATTACACCTCCCAGTACACCGGGGAGAGTAGCAGTGGTTGTTTGTATTAGACCAACTTAGGCCAAAAGCCTAAGCTTGGGGGAGTACGTATTTCTCACCGACTTTACATGCATGTTCACACACTATTCTAGTCGTCGGTGCTCATACTCTTTCATTGTATTATCCATGCTAGTTTAATTTTCTTTTTCTAGCTTTCTTCTTGTGTGTTTGATAAACCTTAAGAAAAACCAAAAAAAATAGTTAGTTTAATTTCCATGCTTGTAGTAGAATTAAAATGAAAACCCAAAAAGATTTCTCATTCTTCTTCTTACTTGCTGGGAGCTTTCCTGTGTAAATAGCTTTATTTTCTTTTCTTTTCTTTGGGGATCGAGAGTAGAAGACTATATTGAAAATGTTTAATGGCTCTCATATGCATGATTGTCTATTTAACTTAGAGCCCATATTACCTTGTCTTCTCTCTCTTGAGTTGAATGCTTGGAGATTCCAGCTTAGTCCAATGCACGTGCACTATTATTATTATACACATCGTTCGGTCGTGCAAGTGAAAGGCAATAATGATGATATATGATGGACTTATTGAGATGAGAAAAGTTGGTATGAACTCGACCTCTCTTGTTTTTGTAAATATGATGAGTTCATCGTTCCTGGTTCAGCTTATTATGAAGTAAACATATTTGCAATGACATTTAGAGATTATAGTTGCTTGTGCCATGCTTGATTAGCTATGAGTTATAATGGTTTACCTTGCGTGCCAACATGCTATTAGAATGATTATGATGTGGTATGATGGGATGGTATCCTCCTTTAAATGAATTGAGTGACTCGACTTGGCACATGTTCACGCATGTAGTTGAAACAAATCAACATAGCCTTCACGATATTTATGTTCATGGTAGATTATATCCTACTCATGCTTGTACTCGGTGTGAACTAATTTTAATGCATGTTTATGACTGTTGTCGCTCTCTCAGTTGGTCGCTTCCCAGTCTTTTGCTAGCCTTCACCTGTACTAAGTGGGAATACTGCTTATGCATCCAAACTACTTAAACCCCAAAGTTATTCCATATGAGTCCACCATACATACCTATAGGCGGTATTTACCTGCCGTTCCAAGTAAATTTGTATGTGCCAAACTCTAAACCTTCAAATGAAATTCTGTTTTGTATGCTCGAACAACTCATGTTTTAACTAGGGCTGCCTATATCTTCCATGCTAGGTGGGTTATTCTCAAGAGGAGTGAACTCCGCTCCTCATTCACGAGAAAGGGCCGGTAACCGGATGCCCAGTCCCATGATCCAAAAAGATCAAAGCAAATCAAAATAATTAAACAAAACTCCCCCAGGGCTGTTGTTAGTTAGAGGCACTCATTGTTTTGAGCAAGCCATGGATTGATGCTTGTTGGTGGTTGGGGAGTATAAACCTTTACCATTCTGTTTGGGAACTGCCTATAATGCATGTAGTATGGAAGATACAGCCATCTCATAGTTATCGCATTGACAGCGAAAGTATGCCGCTCAAAATGTTATTCAATCTCTATTTTAAACCAAGCTCTGGCATCTCTACAAATCCCTGCTTCCCTCTGTGAAGGCCTATCTATTTACATTTATAATTGAGTCATCACCCTTCTTATTAAAAAGCACCCGCTGGAGAGCACACTGTCATTTGCATTCATTATTATTAAGTTATATTGGGTATGACTTGACTGGATCTCTTTTACCATGAATTACAATGTTTAGTCAGTCCTTGATCTTTAAAGGTGCTCTACATTTATGTTTTGTAGTCTCAGAAAGGGCTAGCGAGATACCATTTTGTTATATCATGTTATGATTGTTTTGAGAAAGTGTTGTCATCTGAGTTTTATTATTATGGCTCACTAGCTGATTATGCTATTGATATGAGTAATTGTGAGACCTAAGTGTTATTTTGAGTACGGTCAGTTCATAATATTTGCTGAAACTTGAATGTTGGCTTTGCATGTTTACAACAACAAGAGCAAACAGAGTTTGTAAAAGTTTTTCTTTATCACTTTCAGTTTATCAACTGAATTGCTTGAGGACAAGCAAAGGTTTAAGCTTGGGGGAGTTGATACGGCTCCAACGTATCTACTTTTCCAAACACTTTTGCCCTTGTTTTGGACTCTAACTTGCATGATTTGAATGAAACTAACCTGGACTGCCGCTATTTTCAGCAGAACTGCCATGATGTTGTTTTATGTGTAGAAAACAAAAGTGCTCAAAATGTTCTGAAAATCCACGGAGGCACTTTTTGGAAAATATAAAAAATACTAGAGAAAGAATCAAGAATAGGGTGCCCACACCGTATCCACGAGAGTGGGGGGCGTGCCCACCCCCTCTGGGTGCGCCCCCTATCTCGTGCCCCCCCTGGAGCTCCGCCGACCTCAACTCCAACTCCATATATTTCGTCTCACAGAGAGAAAAATCAGAGAGAAAGTTTCATCGCGTTTTACGATACGGAGCCGCCGCCAAGCCCTAATCTCTCTCGGGAGGGCGGATCTGGAGTCTGTTCGGGGCTCCGGAGAGGGGGATTCGTCGCCGTTGTCATCATCAACCATCCTCCATCACCAATTTCATGATGCTCACCGCCGTGCGTGAGTAATTCCATCGTAGGCTCGCTGGACGATGATGGGTTGGATGAGATTTACCATGTAATCAAGTTAGTTTTGTTAGGGTTTGATTCCTAGTATCCACTATGTTCTGAGATTGATGTTGTTATGACTTTGCTATGCTTAATGCTTGTCACTAGGGCCCGAGTGCCATGATTTCAGATCTGAACCTATTATGTTTTCATGAATATATGTGTGTTCTTGATCCTATCTTGCAAGTCTATAGTCACCTATTATGTGTTATGATCCGACAACCCCAAAGTGACAATAATCAGGATACTTCTCGGTGATGACCGTAGTTTGAGGAGTTCATGTATTCACTATGTGCTAATGCTTTGTTCTGGTTCTCTATTAAAAGGAGGCCTTAATATCCCTTAGTTTTTGCTAGGACCCCGCTGCCACGAGAGGGCAGGACAAAAGATGTCATGAAAGTTCTTTTCCATAAGCACATATGACAATTTACGGAATACATGCCTACATTACATTGATGAACTGGAGCTAGTTCTGTGTCACCCTATGTTATAGCTATTATATGAGGAATCGCATCCGACATAATTATCCATCACTGATCCATTGCCTATGAGCTTTTCACATATTGTTCTTCGCTTATTTACTTTTCCGCTGCTACTGTTACAATCACTACAAAACCCAAAAATATTACTCTTGCTACCGTTACCTTTATTATCATACTACTTTGCTACTAAATACTTTGCTGCAGATACTAAGTTATCCAGGTGTGGTTGAATTGACAACTCAACTGCTAATACTCAATAATATTCTTTGGCTCCCCTTGTGTCGAATCAATAAATTTGGGTTGAATACTTTACCCTCGAAAGCTTGTGGGTTATCAGTGGTTCTATCTCAACATCATTATCTAGTTCTTTATCATTATTTGGTTGAGTCTCTTCATGAACCTCATCATTATCGTTTTCATTATCACTAGGTGGATGTTCATTACCAGATTGAGTTTTAGCATCAGAGATAGAAGTTTCATTTTCATTATCAGGAGGTTTGTCTATTTCAGGTTCACTAGAAGCATGCAAAGTCCTATTGTTTTTCTTTTTCTTTTTCTTTTTAGAAGGACTAGGTGCACTAGTGTTATTTCTTTGTGAATCTTGTTCAATTCTTTTTGGGTGTCCCTCAGGATAAAGTGGTTCCTGAGTCATTTTACCTCCTCTAGTTGCAACTCTAACAGCAAAGTCATGTATATCATGATTCATTTCAGCAAGTAATTCTCTTTGTGATTTACCAACTTGTTCTAACTAGGTTTGAACCATAGAAGCATGTTTTTCAACACCTCTAACATCATTTGATATTCTAAATAACAAGTCGCTCAAGCGAGCAATCATATCAGAATTATATTTCAATTGTTTCAGAACATTTGCATTGAAGTGATCTTGCTTTCTAATGTAATTGTCAAACTCATAAAGGCATTGGCTAGGATGTTTATTATGAGGATCATCACTATCATCGAATTTCGTTAATGATTTTACCTCTACCACCATTGGTGGTGGTGGTGCTTCAAGCCCATGTATTTCTTCGATAGGTGGTAATTTTTTAACATCCTCGGCCTTAATACCTTTTTCCTTCATAGATTTCTTTGCCTCTTGCATATCTTCAGGACTGAGATGTAAGATACCCCTCTTCTTCGGAGTGAGTTTAGGCGGTGGTTCAGGAATAGTCCAATCATCATAATTTTTCAATATGTTATTCAATAATTCTTCAGCTTGAGCAATAGTTCGTTCCCTGAAAACACAACCAGCACAACTATCTAGGAAGTCCCTATAAGCATCGGTTAGTCCATTATAGAAGATATCAAGTATTCCATTTTTCTTAAGAGGATGATTAGGCAAAGCATTTAATAACTGGCAAAGCCTCCCCCAAGCTTGTGGGAGACTCTCTTGTTTAGTTTGAACAAAGTTAAATATTTCCTGTAAGGCAGCTTGTTTCTTATGAGCAGGAAAATATTTTTCAGAGAAGTAGTAAATCATATCCTGGGAACTATGCACACAACCAGGAGCAAGAGTATCGTACCAAGCCTTAGCATCACCCTTTAATGAGAAAGGAAATAATTTGAGAATAAAGTAGTAACGAGTTTTCTCATCATGAGTAAAAAGGGTGGCTATATCATTCAACTTAGTAAGATGTGCCACAACAGTTTCAGTTTCATAGCCATGGAAAGGATCAGATTCAACCAAAGTAATTAACTCTGGGTCGACAGAGAGTTCATAATCCTTATCAGCAATAGCAATAGCTGAAGTAGCAAACTTAGGATCACATTTCATTCTAGCATTCAGAGATTTTTCTTTATACTTGTGTAATAATTTCTCTAGATCATCTCTATCCTTACAAGCAAGAATATCTCTAGTTGCCTCTTCACTCATAACATAGCCTTTGGGTACCTTAGGCAATTCATATCTAGGAGGGCTAGCTCTAGCAAGTGTTTCAGGAGTTTCAGTTTTAAGCTCATCATCAAATTCAATGACGTCATGTTGTATTACTATAGCAATTTGTTCATCAAGAAATTTACCAAGTGGCACATCATCATTATCAAGCATGGTACTAGCATCATCATAAACATCATTCATAGTAGAAGTAGCATCATCGATAAATTGTGACATATCAGAATTAACAGCATGCGGTGGCTTTGCAAGTTTACTCATAACAGAAGGTGAATCTAAAGCAGAACTGGATGGCAGTTCCTTACCTCCCCTCATATTTGAGGGAAATATCTTAGTCTTTGGATCCTTCAGATTCTTCATAGTAATAATATGATAATAATCCCAAGTGACTCAACAAATATAGCTATGTTTCGCGGCAACGACGCTAGAAAAAGGTCTTGATAACCCACAAGTATAGGGGATCGCAATAGTTTTTGAGGGTAAGTATTTAACCCAAATTTATAGATTCGACACAAGGGGAGCCAAAGAATATTTGAATGTATTACCAGTTGAGTTGTCCATTCAACCACACCTAGAGATTAATTATCTGCAGCAAAGTGATCAGTAGAAAAGTAGTTTGATAGTTTTAATAGTAGTGACAACAGCAACGATAACAGTAACAGTGATATGAGTGATATTGTAGCAGTAACGATAGCAGTAGCAACAGTATTAACTTAGCAAGAACAATATAAGATAAATTCGTAGGCATTGGACCGGTGACTTGTTGGATGATATTCATCATGTGACAGTTATAACCTAGGGAGATACGGCACTAGCTCCAGTTCATCGATATAATGTAGGCATGTATTCCGTAAATAGTCATACATGCTTTCTTAAAATAACTTGCATGACATCTTTTGTCCTACCCTCCCGTGGCAGCGGGGCCCATATTGGAAACTAAGGGATATTAAGGACTCCTTTTAATAGAGAACCGGAACACAGCATTAACACATAGTGAATACATGAACTCCTCAAACTACGGTCATCACCGAGAGTGGGCCCGGTTGTTGTCACTCTGGGGTTGTCAGATCATAACCGTAGTAGGTGACTATAACTTGCAAGATCGGATCTAAAACATGGATATAATGATGAATTCATAAACGGTTCAGATCTGAGTTCATGGCACCCCGGCCCAAAGTGACAAGCATTAAGCATAGCAAAGTCATAGAAACATCAATCTAAGAACATAGTGGATACTAGGGATTAGTCCCTAACAAAACTAACTCGATTACATGATGAATCTAATCCAACTCCACACCGGCTAGCGAGCCTATGAAGGAATTACTCACTCCCGGTGGGGAGCACCATGGAATTGGCGATGGAGATGGGTTGGTGATGACGATGAACGAAGATCCCCCTCTCCGGAGCCCCAAATAGACTCCAGATCTACCCTCCCGAGGAAGAAGAGGGCTTGGCGGCGGCTCCGTCTCGTGGACCGCGATAAGTCTTTCTCCTAGATTTTTTTCTGGAAATATGTGATTTTATAGTATCAGGGGGGTCGTCTGCGGGGCCACCAGGTGGGTACAACCCACCTGGGCGTGCCAGGATAGGGGGGCACACCCTGGTGGGTTGTGCCCACCCAGGTGCCCCTCTCCTACAGGTCTTGGCTCTAGAAATTCTTATTATTGATATAAAAAATCCTCGCAAAGTTTCTTTCCATTCTGCGAACTTTATTTCTGCACAAAAACAACACCATGGTAGTTCTGCTGAAAACAACATCAGTCCGGGGTTAATTTCATTCAAATCATGCAAATTAGAGTCCAAAACAAGAGGAAAAGCGTGAGAAAAAGTCGATACGTTGGAGACGTATCGAAGGTATGTGGTAAACTACTCACGCTTCATCAAAGAGGCAATGGTGTTGATGTAGAAGCCCTCTGTAATTGATCCCCCCTCCAGCTGATCGCCGGAAAAGGCCCCAAGATGGGATATCACGGGTACAGAAGGTTGTGGCGGTGGAAAGTGGTTTCATGGATCCCCTGGTGTTTCTAGGGTATAAGAGTATATATAGGCGAAGAAGTACGTCGGTGGAGCTATGAGGGGCCCACGAGGGTGGGGGCGCGCCTACCCCCCTGGGCGTGCCCTCCTTCCTCATGGACGCCTTGTGGCGTTTCTGACTTCAACTCCCGGTCTTCTGGTTTTCTTTCGGTCCAAGAAAGATCATTGGGAAGGTTTCATTCTGTTTGTACTCCATTTGGTATTCCTTTTCTGCAAAACTCTAAAATAGGCAAAAAATAGAAACTGGCACTAGGCCTCCGGTTAATAGGTTAGTCCCAAAAATAATATAAAAGAGCATATTAAAGCCCATTAAACATCCCAAACAGATAATATAATAGCATGAAACAATAAAAAATTGTAGGTACATTGGAGACGTATCAATAAGCTTGGGATATTAATGATGCTCATATAAAAGACAAGAATTGAAGCACAAAGATAGCATCATAAAACATGTGACCAACACATTTAAGTCTAACATACTTCCTATGCATAGGCATTTATAGGAAAACAAATTATCAATACAAGCAATTTCTAGCATATGCAAATAGGAAGGAAGCATTAATAATTTCAGCACAAAGAGAGGTGATTTAGTACCATGAAAAATTCTACAACCATATTTTCCTCTCTCATAATAATTAAATGTATGATAATAATCAAATTCAACAATATTGCTATCATAAATAATATTCTCTTTATGATCCAAATGCATAATTTTTTTATAATCTTCTGAGATAGTGGGATTAACATTAACTAAAGTTATGGCCTCTCCAAACCCACTGTTATCAATAATTGGATTGAACACTCTTCAAATATGTGGCAATATTTTTTCCTAAAGTTGACACTCTTACAAACACACTTTCAATATTATTGCAAACATTATTATCAATTTCATATTCATCATGAGGCTTAAATAAATTTTCAAGATCATAAGAAACATCACCTCAATCATGATCATTATAATGAGTAGTTGATATAACAAATCATGATCATCAAGCTTGGGGTTTTTCATATCATTAACACAATTGACATTAATAGAATTTATAATAACATCATTGCAATCATGCTTTTCATTCAAGGAGCCATCATGAATCACTTTATAAATTTCTTCTTTTAACACTTCATCACAATTTTCAGATTCACGAATTTCAAGCAAAACTTCATAAAGATAATCTAGTGAACTCAACTCACTTGCAATTAGTTCACCATAATTGGATCTTTTAAAAAGATTAGCAAGAGGATGAGGATCCATCTTATTTTTCTTATTTCTTTTCTGTTCTTTTGAGTGTTGACATGAAGGCAAAAATCGAGCAAACAAGCAAAAAAGGCAAATGGAAAATATATTTTGTATTTTTTCCATAAAATTGTTTTAGAAGTGGGGGAGATGAAAACGAGAGGCAAATGGAAAATAAAGTAAATTCAAGGAGATGGAAGTTTATGCGATGGTACTTGATAGGTTTTGGTTATGTCTCCCTAGCAACGGCGCCAGAAATTCTTCCTGCTACTTGTGAACTACGTTGGGATTTTCTCGAAGAGGAGAGGATGATGCAGTACAGTAGAGATAATTATTTCCCTCAGTTAAGAACCAAGGTTATCAATCTAGTAGAAGAACCACGCAAAACCTCGTGAATAGCAACTACACACAAAAGAACAAATACTCGCACCCAACGCAAACAAGGGGTTGTCAATCCCTTGGCGGTTAATTGCAACGATCAAGTCTGATAATGGTAGATAGATAAACAAAAACAAAAAATAAAAATAGTAGTAAATAAATTGCAGCAAAATATTTTTAGGATTTTATATACATGATAAATATAGACTCGGGGGCCATAATTTTCACTAGAGGCTTCTCTCTTGAACATAGGTGGGTACACAAATTACTGTTGGACAATTGATAGAAAAGCACATAGTTATGAAGATATTCAAGGCAATGATCATGTATATAGGCATCATGTCCGAGACAAGTAGACCGACTCCTGCTTGCGTCTACTACTATTACTCCACACATAGACCGCTATCCAACATGTATCTAGAGTATTAAATTCATAAAGAATGGAGTAACACCTTAAGCAAGATGACATGATGTAGACAAAGTAAACTCAATCAATATGAATAAACCCCATCTTTTTATCCTTAATGGCAATGATAAAAATACGTGCCATGTCCCTTTCTGTCACCGAGACCGAGCACCGCAAGATCGAACCCATCACAAAGCACCTTTCCCATTGCAAGAAAAATAAATCTAGTTGGCCAAACCAAACCAATAGATCGGAGAGAAATACAAAGCTATAACAATCATGCATATAAGAATTCAGAAAAGACTCAAATAATATTTATGAATAATCTGATCATAAACCCACAATTCATCCGATCCCAACAAACACACCGCAAAGAAGGATTACATCGAATAGATCTCCAAGAACATCGAGGAAAACATTGTACTGAAGATCAAAGAGAGAGAAGAAGCCATCTAGCTACTAGCTATGGACTCGTAGGTCTGTGGGAAACTACTCATGCATCATTGCACTACAAAAAAAAGACACATCCGTGACATTTTGGGCCGAACGAATTTTTTTGTCATAGTTATGACACTTCTATGACGATAATTGTGACAAAACCCGGTATCATCATAGATGTGGTGGGCTCCTACTTCTATGACAAAAATTCATGACAGAAAATGGGCTTTTCGTCCTGGGGGGGCTGGAGATGCAGCTGCATGACATTCTTTGGGCCGTCCATGACAGAAAAAACCGTGGTAGAAGCGAGGGCGAGGAAAATTTCGGGGAGTTCCCGGTTACGGTGGGTGGTCGGGGGCCAAGCGATGCGCGTTTCTCTCATACACTTACGCGCGTGTGTGCGAGGCGTTGGCTCTAACTGAACCCGAGCGAGGCGTTGGGCTCTAACAGAACCCGAGCGATTGCACTGCAGGCTACGCGTTACCGAACCCGAGTGATCGATCGATGGCTGTTAGTTGAACCCGATCGAGCGATTCCTTCGCTACTGTTGCTCACTGAAGCCGATCGATGCTGCCTCTGGATGAACAGTGAGCATTGCGGGGGGGGGGGGGGGGGGGTGGATGAATAGTGAGCGGTGGGGGTGGATGAACAGGACCCCGTGGCGTTGCCTCTGGATGAATAGGACCCCGATCGATCGAGCCGGTTGGGGCTGGATGAACAGGACCCCGTGGAGGGCTGGATGAATAGGACGACCCCGTGGAGGGCTGGATGAGCAGTAGACGGCGGAGGGGTGGATGAACAGTAGCCCGTGGAGAGGGGTGGTTGAACAGTAGCCGGAGGAGTAGCGCGCGGTGGAGGCCGGATGAACAGGAGGCCGTGGATGAACAGTCGCAGGTGGAGGCTGGAGGAGGTCGACGGTGGATGAACAGTAGCCCGTGGAGGCTGGAGGAGGTCGACGGTGGAGATGAACAGTATCCCGTGGAGTCCCATTTTGCAGTATGCCACACCCCTCCCGATGAACAGGACCCCCGTTTTGACCGTAGCGCTCCAACACAAGTCCGTTTCGTCCATTTTGCGGTACGCCACACCCGTCCCGATCAACAGGACCCCCGTTTCGACCGTAGGAGGTCTGTTTCCTCCATTTTGCGGTACGCCAAACCCCTCCCGATGAACAGGATCCCGTTTCGAACGTGGCCGGTCGAACACAAGGCCGTTTCCTCCGTTCTACGGTACGCCAGGCTGTAGCGACCCGACCTCAAACGGTCAAGTCTCTATGCCTCAGTGTCATCCCTGGATCAGTAATGCTGACACGCATAGTACTCGAATGATTTATTACAAAGTAGCAATCACACACTGATTACATCGAATGTCTCAAAAGAGAACTTATTACAATAATATGGCTTAAGGCCATCTAATGCGATAACAGCGGAAGGCTTGGAAGATAAAGTGAGTCCATCAACTCCAACGGCATAGCTGAGCTGCACGGCAATGACCTAACGAACCTTACTCCTCGTCTGAAAAGTCCGCAACATAATACGTTGCAGCCCGAGAACGGGTCAGCACATGGAATATGCTGGCAATATAACACAGTAGAGCAAGAACAGAATAATGCTATCGCTACATGCATATTTGGCTGGTGGAAAGCTCTATGGTTATAGTTTTGCGGAAAGCAATTTTTTCCCTACAACAAAGGAATAAATTTAATTTAACTATCATGGTGGTTGAAACATTGAGAAGGTATAACCCCAACTCAATCCCAAATTAAAGTAATTAACAACCCGACAATATTAATTATGAGTGATCAGATACATGTGATAACCCAAGTACTAGATACTCAACAATTGTCCATAACCGGGGACACGGCTAACCATGATTAGATTGTACACTCTGCAGAGGTTTGCGCACTTTTCCCCACAAGACTTGATCGCTTCCGTTGGATTTCTCGCACTGCACGGTGTTTGAGAAACGGATGACTAAGACATAGTCTTTTAGAAACATTAACTCCCTACTCCGGGTAGACCATACCAAACCTACAAAACCCACTACCTGCTGATCTACCTCTTCAAGAGCTTCACGTAACTTACTCATCTATGCTAGAGCCCATAGTAGCTTGTGGCTGCACATGGAAGTTTCTAGCATGAATCATCTCAGTTCCCTTTAAGCCTGGGTGGCGGTCCATAGGAAGATCACATGGGTACCCCGGGATTTCCAAAAATATAGACAACATTGGGTTCCCCAGGTGCCTCAATCCACCCAGATGTGTATTAAAGTTGCCACCTTAAGTTGAACCATTAATTAACAATCTCACATCTGTCATGGATACACTCAAACCCAATCCACGTCTACGAGCATAGCATGGCAATATAAACAACGCGTAGAAGTAACTCCTAAGGGTTTGATAATAACAGGGCAATAGGTTCTACCTCAACAACTACTTCCCAAACCACAAGTTAAAGACATTCTAATCATGCAATGTTTGAGGATTGAACTAATGCAATAAAAACCGGGGATGAAAATAGTATGATCAATGTGTTACTTGCCTTGCTGACGATCCGTGAATCCTAGAGACTCGTAGTAACACGCTTCGCACTCCGGGAATTCTATCGCAAACAAACAATAACATACATAAGCAACTAGCAATGATGCACAAGCAAAACTTCAAATAAAAGCGATTGACCAGAAAGTTCAACTTAAGAACTCTGGTTTGCAAAAAGAATCAAATCAAACGGAGCAACGAAACTCAAACGGCGAAAGAAATAAGATATGTTTACTAATCTGAAGTAAAGTCAAATTTTACAGTATCAAAATCTTGCTTAAGTTGTTTAAACGGAAAGAGAATCTCGAGACGAAACTCTAGGCGCTTGAATCACCTGATTCCAACTAACGAGCGAAAAGATAAAGAGAAACTAAGATTGGATCAGAAATCGCGACTGAAAATAATCGCAGATAAATCCGATAAAAGAAAACTGATGAATAGGCTAAACAACGAGCGTTCGTTATCTGTAACTAACGAAAGAAAAACCGTTCGTTAGACGAACATACGGATGAACGTCCGCTAAATACAAGAACCGCGAAAAACCGGTGGACCGAATCTAAAAAAAGAACTAGGGTTTCTAAAAAAACGAATGTTTTTAAAAAAAACGGCAGCTCGGATCGGCGTGGTACCTCCGGCGCGGTGGCTCCGGCGGGGCGGGGCTCGGCGGCGGGGCGTCTCGCAGGGCGGCGGGCTCGCGGGGCAGCGGCAAGCGGCGGCGGCTGCAGGCGGCGGGGCGGGCGAGGGCTGTGGCGGCAGCGACTTGGGGCTCCAGGGGGGGCCCGGGATGGTATTTAAAGGGGGGGGGGGCGGCGGCGGCTCCGACTTGGGGAGGGGGTCGGGCGGCGGCGGCGGCTCGGACTCTCCCGAGTCCGGCGGCGGCACAGGACGGGGAGGCGGTGGCACGGTGGGCCGGCCTGGCTCGGCTGGGCTTTGGCCCAGTCGGGCACGGGGAAGTTTTTTTTAAATAATTTTGCCGACGGAAATAAGATCCTAGGAAATAAAATAAAAACCTAAAAATACCAAAACAGATTTTCACCGTCTAAATAAAATATTTAGAACGAGATGAACATTTTCTTGGCCCCTAAAATGCAATTTCGAAAGCGTGAATTTTTTTTTCTAATGCAAATAAAATCCAAATAAACTCAAATAAAATCCAACAAATGATTTTAACATTTTTCCTCCAATATTTCATTTATTTTGGAGAAGTCATTTTATCTCCTCTCATATATTTTTATAAGAAATTTTTTTCGGGAAGAAAAATAATTAAAACCAAAAATCCTTGTTTCATTATTTGATAGGAATCAAATATGAAAACCGGGAAAATCCCCAACTCTCTCCGAGGGTCCCTGAGTTGCTTAGGATTTCAAGGATTGCGGAGCGGAAATGCAATAAAATATGATATGCATGGATGACCTATTTATAACATTCCAAATTGAAAATTTGGGATGTTACAAACCTACCCCCCTTAAAATGAATTTCGCCCTCGAGATTCGGGTTGGTCAGAAAATAGGTGCGCGTGGTCCTTGCGAAATCATCCTCTCGTTCCCAGGTTGCTTCATCCTCGATATGGTGGCTCCACTGAACTTTCCAAAACTTGATAACCTTGCTGCGAGTGACTCGACTGGCAAACTCAAGAATCTTCACTGGCTTCTCCTCATAAGTCAAATCACTATCTAGCTGAATTGCCTCCAAGGGTACTGTATATCTTAACGGTATATCGGCCATCTCAGCATGACACTTCTTCAGCTATGAGACGTGGAACACATCGTGAACTCCTGACAGTCCTTCAGGTAATTCCAGCTTGTAGGCAACTTCTCCCATCCGTTCCAAAACACGATACGGTCCTACAAATCTCGGAGCAAGTTTTCCCTTAAGTCCAAAATGTTTCACTCCTCGCAAGGGTGATACTCGCAGATATGCTCTATCTCCAATTTCATAAGTTACCTCCTTGCGTTTCGAGTCTGCATAACTTTTCTGCCTGGACTGAGATACCTTCAGTCTATCACGAATCAACTTAACCTTCTCATCAGACCCTTTGATCAAGTCTGGTCCAAATAGCTGTCGGTCTCCTACCTCATCCCACATCAATGGTGTTCTACATCTGCGTCCATACATAGCTTCGAATGGTGCCATCTTCAAACTGGCTTGGTAGCTATTGTTGTATGAAAACTCTGCATAAGGCAAATTGTCATCCCAACTAGATCCATAATCTAGCGCACAGGCTCTCAACATATCTTCCAGTATCTGGTTGACTCTCTTGGTCTGTCCATCTATCTGAGGGTGGAATGTTGTACTGAACTCCAATCTCGTACCCAAGGTCTGGTGTAACTAATGCCAAAACTTTGAAGTAAACTGTGTCCCTCTATATGATACGATGCTCCTCGGAACTCCATGTAGACATACAATCCTGGACATATATATCTTGGCCAACTTTGCACTTGTATAGGTGGTTTTCACTGGGATAAAGTGAGCCACTTTAGTCAAACGATCCAATACTACCCATATTGAGTCATATCCTGCCTTGGTCCTGTATAGCCCGGTGATAAAATCCATGACAAGTTTATCCCACTTCCATCCGGGTATTGGCATAGGCTGTAATAGTCCCGCTGGCTTCTGATGCTCTGCCTTCACTCTCTGACATACATCACATACGGCTACATACTCGGCAATATCCTTCTTCATACCATTCCACCAGAAACGTGCCTTTAAATCCAAATACATCTTGGTGTTTCCGGGGTGTATCAAGTATGGTGAGTCATGAGCCTCCTGAAGTATTAACTTCCTGATCTCTGGGTTATTGGGCACATAAACTCGGTCCTCAAACCATAAGGTATCGTGCTCACCCTCACGAAATCCTTTGGCCTTTCCTTTGCTCATCTTCTCTTTTATCTCAGCAATCTCTTTGTCCTCCTTCTGAGCTTCTCAAATTTTGTTCAACAAGGTCGACTGAACCTCCATTGTTGCAACGAAACCTCTTGGAACAATCTCCAATCAAAGTTCCATGATATCCTCGGCTAACTCCTTTGGCAATCCCTTACTTTCAAGTATATTGGCATAACTCTTCTGGCTCAAAGTGTCTGCTACAACATTGGCCTTTCCCGGATGATAGTGTAACTTCATATCATAATCCTTTATAAGTTCCAACCATCTCCTCTATCTAAGGTTCAGCTCCTTTTGCGTGAAAATATACTTCAAACTCTTATGATCCGTGTACACATCACAACGGTTTCCAATAAGGTAATGTCTCCAAGTCTTTAATGCATGCACTACGGCTGCTAACTCCAAATCATGCATGGCATAGTTCAACTCGTGGGGCTTCAGTTGTCGTGAGGCATACGAAACAACTTTTCCGTCCTACATAAGCACATATCCCAGTCCCAAGCGCGAGGCGTCGCAATAGACTTGAAACTCCTTGTGTATATCTGGCAATGTTAGCACTGGGGCTGTAGTCAAACGTTTCTTCAACTCCTGAAAACTTGCCTCGGAATCTTCTGTCCATTTAAACTTAGTATCCTTCTTCAATAGTTCAGTCATTGGCTTTGCAAGCTTGGAAAAATTCTCAATGAATCTCCGATAATATCCCACGAGTCCAAGGAAACTGCGGATCTCGCCAACTGAAGTGGGTGCCAACCATTCAGTGACTGACTGAACTTTGCTGGGGTCTACTTCTATACCTTCTCCTGATATAACATGCCCAAGAAATCCAACTTCCTTCAACCAAAATTCGCACTTGCTGAACTTGGCGTATAACTGGTGTTCTCTGAGTTTCTCGAGAACTAATCGCAAATGATCCTTGTGCTCCTCTGCATTCTTCGAGTATACCATAAATCATCGATAAACACCACGACGGATTTGTCCAAATACTCCATGAACACTTTGTTCATCATACTCATGAAATAGGCAGGGGCGTTTGTTAGTCCAAACGACATGACCGTATACTCGTATAATCCATACCGCGTAGTGAACATTATCTTTGGTATATCCTTCTCTCAGATCTTCAACTGATGGTATTTTGGTCGTAGATCAATCTTCGAAAACACCTTAGCTCCTTGCAGCTGATCGAATAGATCATTGATCATTGGTAGTGTATAATTGTTCTTAATCGTTACTTCATTCAAGGCCCGATAATCAACAACCATCCTTAGGGATTTATCCTTCTTCTCAACCAAAAGTACTGGGGCTCCCCAAGGTGATGAACTCCTTTGAATATAACCTTTCTCCAACAACTCATTGATCTGTTTCTTAATGTCCTCCAGATCATTTGCGGGCATCCGATAGGGTCTCTTGGATATTGGCCCTGTACCTGGCAATAGCTCTATCAAAAACTCAATGTCTCGATCTGGTGGCATGCCTGGTAACTCTTCTGGAAAAACATCTGGGTAATCCTTTACTACAGGCACTTCCTCCTGCACAACTCCTGTGAGGGCATTTACTTGGGTCCTCCTAGGCACATGCCTCAATACGTACTTAATCTTTTTCCCCTCTGGGGGTGAGATAAATTGACTTACTAGCACAGTCAGTACTTCCTCCATACTTTGACATCCAGTCCATACCTAATATCACATCCAATCCTTGTGACTCCAAGATAATTAGGTCAGACGGAAAAACATGAGTCCCAATGGTTAGGGGTATCTGGTTGCACCATCGGCTAGCCATATATTCTGCTCCATGCGAGCTCACTAAAAGAGGGGTCCTCGGGGTTTGGGTTGCTAGGTTAAACTTATCCATGCATCCCCTTGATATGTATGAATGCGATGCACCAGTATCTAAAAGAATAAGAGCGGTAAATGACTTAACCAAAAACTTACCTATTACCACGTCCGGCTGCTCTTCAACCTCCTCCACGTTAACGTGGTTCACTTGTCCTTTGTTGAATGGATTAGGCTTCTTCCCGGCGCTCCCATTTCTGTTTCCATTCCTTCCTTTAGGGCAATCATTGGCATAGTGCCCAGTGTTCCCGCACTTAAAGCAAGTAACTTGACTTAGGTCTCTCTTGGCGGGTGTGGCTAGATTGGAGCGATTCTGATTGTTGTTAGCTTCGTTCCCATTTCCATTCTTACCACCATTGTGGTTATGCGATCCTCCTCCAGTGTGGGTGTGACCTCCATGGTTATGAACAAGTCCTCCCAAATTCGGGTTTAGCGAGGCTTCTGCTGAGCTCCTGAGTTATACTTCCCTTGTCCATACTTCCTCTTACGGCTCTCAATCTGCTGCTGCTTCCCTTCAATCATAAGAGCCTTATCTACCAACTCCTGGTAGTTGTTGAAGGTTGCCACCATCAACTGCATACTCATCTCATCATTCAACCCTTCCATAAACTTCTCCTGCTTCGCGGCATCTATGGCCACATCATCATGGGCATAGCATGATAACTTGCTAAAATCATCCACATACTGGCCAACAGTACGGTTCCCCTGGCGTAAATTGTGAAACTCCCGCTTCTTCATCTGCATAGCTCTAGTGGAAACATGGGCAGTACGAAAAGTCTGCTGAAACTGAGCCCATGTGATAGTGTCGATAGGATAGGTGGTTGTGAAATTCTCCCACCATGCTGCTACACGTCCATCCAGTTGGTGTGCGGCAAAACGCACCTTCTCCGCATCTGTGCATCCTGCGGTGATCAACTCCCTTCCAATACGGCGTAGCCAATCATCAGCAACTATAGGCTCGGTGCTACTGGAAAACACCGGCGGCTGTAACCTTAGAAAATGGGCTAGGTTGTCCACTGGTGGCGGGTTGTTGTTGTTGTTGTTGTTGTTGTTGTTGTTGTTGTTGTTGTTGTTGTTGTTGTTGTTGTTGTTGTTGCCCTGATTCTGAACTAACAATTGCATCAAGGCATTCTGCTGCTGGATCAACTGGGTGAGCTCCGGTGGGAAAGCAAAACCGGTGTCACGTCTCGGAGGCATCTGATGGGTTTAGATGGAAGATATTAGAATAGAAAAAAGGTCTAGTGAGAAAGCACTACCCATATGCACATGAGACAAACACAATCATTTCACTCAATCAATCAAGCAAGGGCATACAACGGTCTACAGCTATCGCAAAAGTGCTCAACTACTACTAAATACATGGGGAAAATACTACTAATATATGGTGGTCATCTAGAAATTTTGATCGGTGGAAGATTCCGTAATGTCTGCTCTAGCTTCGTCTTCAAAGTCATCATCACTAGGATCAGAATCAGTGTCATCGATGATGATGTAGTTGTCCGGGCAAGTGGGGTCGTCATCTTCATCTCCCGGTGCTGGTCCTCCCAAGAATATTCCGATCTTCTTAACCAGGTCGTCGTTCTTCTCCAATAGTGTCTTGATTTCCTCGTCATATCCATCACGTGTGAACTTGAGTTCTTCCTCCAGCTCGATGATCCTAGTCTTTGCCTTCTTCAATTCCATCATGTCTGCGCACATCTGGTTCTGCTGACATCGAATGTGCTGGTTTAGCTCCTGGATAAAAGCTGCAATGGATCTATCCTTCCTGGTGCTGATCATCTCCCATTGCTCGTCTCGGCGCCCACATATTTGATAGGTAGTGTCCTTGAGTTCCCTGTTGTAGACTTCTCCAATGCGTCCTATGCTAATGTGGGCTGCCATGCTCTTGCCTAGACTCCAGGTTGGTGCATCGAAAGAAAATTCTATGGGTTTAGAAGTTGGCAAGAACGTCCTTCCTGGAACTTGTACTTGAATCATCCAGCGCTCCTCTTCTGGTAAGGTGGCATTGTACTTCCCGGTGAAACCTGGTATTCCAATGTTCAAGTACCTAGTCACTTCCTTCAAGTGGCGTCCAAAAGGTGTATCCTCATCCGGTTGCGCGAACTTGTTCTTCATCTCTGACATCCTAAGGAGTGGAAAAAGGAGAGGAGTCGGAAATGAGTAGAGAAGAGTGACCTATGGTTTATCTTAGTGGTCATGTCCTACACTCAACGTGTGCTCTGATACCATCTTGTAGCGACCTGACCTCAAATGGTCAAGTCTATGTGCCTCAGTGTCATCCCTGGATCAGTAATGCTGACACGCACAGTACTCGAAGGATTTATAACAGAGTAGCAATCACACACTTATTACATCGAATGTCTCAAAAGAGAACTTATTACAATAATATGGCTTAAGGCCATCTAATGCGATAACAGCGGAAGGCTTGGAAGATAAAGTGAGTCCATCAACTCCAACGGCATAGCTGAGCTGCACGGCAATGACCTAACGAACCTTACTCCTCGTCTGAAAAGTCTGCAACATAATACGTTGCAGCCCGAAAACGGGTCAGCACATGGAATATGCTGGCAATATAACACAGTAGAGCAAGAACAGAATAATGCTATCACTACATGCATATTTGGCTGGTGGAAAGCTCTATGGTTATAGTTTTGCAAAAAGCAAACAACAAAGGAATAAATTTAATTTAACTATCATGGTGGTTGAAACATTGAGAAGGTATAACCCCAACTCAATCCCAAATTAAAGTAATTAACAACCCAACAATATTAATTATGAGTGATGAGATACATGTGATAACCCAAGTACTAGATACTCAAGAATTGTCCATAACCGGGGACACGGCTAACCATGATTAGATTGTACACTCTGCAGAGGTTTGCGCACTTTTCCCCACAAGACTCGATCGCTTCCGTTGGATTTCTCGCACTGCATGGTGTTTGAGAAACGGATGACCGAGACATAGCCCTTCAGAAACATTAACTCCCTACTCCGGGTAGACCATACCAAACCTACAAAACCCACTACCTGCTGATCTACCTCTTCAAGAGCTTCACGTAACTTACTCAACTATGCTAGAGCCCATAGTAGCTTGTGGCTGCACACGGAAGTTTCTAGCATGAATCATCCCAGTTCCCTTTAAGCCTGGGTGGCGGTCCATAGGAAGATCACACGGGTACCCCGGGATTTCCAAAAAATACAGACAACACTGGGTTCCCCAGGTGCCTCAATCCACCCAGATGTGTATTAAAGTTGCCACCTTAAGTTGAACCATTAATTAACAATCTCACATCTTTCATGGATACACTCAAACCCAATCCACGTCTACGAGCATAGCATGGCAATATAAACAACGCGTAGAAGTAACTCCCAAGGGTTTGATAATAACAGGGCAATAGGTTCTACCTCATCAACTACTTCCCAAACCCACAAGTTAAAGACATTCTAATCATGCAATGTTTGAGGATTGAACTAATGCAATAAAAACCGGGGATGAAAATAGTATGATCAATGTGTTACTTGCCTTGCTGACGATCCGTGAATCCTAGAGACTCGTAGTAACACGCTTCGCACTCCGGGAATTCTATCACAAACAAACAATAACATACATAAGCAACTAGCAACGATGCACAACAAAAACTTCAAATAAAATTGATTGACCAGAAAGTTCAACTTAAGAACTCCGGTTTGCAAAAAGAATCAAATCAAACGGAGCAACGAAACTCAAACGGCGAAAGAAACAAGATCCGTTTACTAATCTGAACTAAAGTCAAATTTTACAGTATCAAAATCTTGTTTAAGTTGTTTAAACGGAAAGGGAATCTCAAGATGAAACTCTAGGCGTTTGAATCACTTGATTCCGACTAACGAGCGAAAAGATAAATAGAAACTAAGATCGGATCATAAATCGCGACTGAAAATAATCACAGATAAATCCGATAAAAGAAAACGGATGAACAACATACGAATGAGCGTTCGTTATCTGTAACTAACGAAAGAAAAAACGTTCGTTAGACAAACGTACGGACGAACGTCCGCTAAATAGAAGAATCGCGAAAAACCGATGGACCGAATCTAAAAAACGAACTAGGGTTTCTAAAAAACCGAACGTTTTTTTTAAAACGGCGGCTCGGATTGGCGCGGTACCTCCGGCGAGGTGGCTCCGGTGGGGCGGGGCTCGGTGGCAGGGCGGCGGCTCACGGGGCGGCGGGAAGCGGCGGCGGCGGCGGTGGCAGCGAGGCGCGCGGCAAGCGGCGGCGCGGGCGGCTGCAGGCGGCGGGTCGGGCGAGGGCTACGGCGGCGGCGACTTGGGGCTCCACGGGGGGCGGGGTGGTATTTAAAGGGGGGGCGGGGGTGGCTCGGACTTGGGGAGGGGGTCGGGTGGCGGCGGCGGCTCGGACTCTCCCGAGTCCGGCGACGGCACGGGACGTGGAGGCGGTGGCTGGCGGGCCGGCCTGGCTCGGCTGGGCTTCGGCCCAGTCGGGCGTGGGGAAGTTTTTTTAAATAATTTTGCCGACGGAAATAAAATCCTAGAAAATAAAATAAAAACCTAAAAATACCAAAACAAATTTTCACCATCTAAATAAAATATTTAGAACGAGATGAACATTTTCTTGGAACCTAAAATGGAATTTCTAAAGCGTCCAATTTTTTTCTAATGCAAATAAAATCCAACAAATGATTTTAACATTTTTCCTCCAATATTTCATTTATTTTGGAGAAGTCATTTTATCTCCTCTCATATATTTTTATAAGAAATATTTTTCGGGAAGAAAAATAATTAAAACCAAAAATCCTCGTTTCATTATTTGATAGGAATCAAATATGAAAACCGGGAAAATCCCCCACTCTCTCCGAGGGTCCTTGAGTTGCTTAGGATTTCGAGGATTGCGGAGCGGAAATGCAATAAAATATGATATGTGTGGATGACCTATGTATACCATTCCAAATTGAAAATTTGGGATGTTACACAGGCCTTGTTTCCATCGCCTGTTCCATCCAAGCCCTCCCGATGAACATGAAAACGCATTCCGTTTCAACCCAGCCGGTTGGCTCCCCATGAACACGACGACAACACTGTTTCTCCATTCCGACCCAGCCCTGGCTGTACGTATGCGCGAGTAGGCGTTCGAGACCCTGCCCGTATGTACACGTACCTGGCCGTATTTTCTTTCTTGCACACTGACCGTTGTACATACGTGTACATGCTACATGCGCACCTCTACTATGACACGTGCGCGCCTCTACATCCACCAGTATGTACGTACACATTGACGACCAGAATGACTATGGTACGTACACTTCGACTAGGTGGGTCCCGACTGTCAGTAGGGATGGCACCCGCAGGGTTTGGGTACGGGTGGAGATACCCCATACCCTTACCCATCCCCCTTGAGCTTACCCATTACCCGTACCCACCCGTCAATGGGTATAATTTTTTCCCATACCCATCACCCGGTAGGGTAAATGGGTATCCACGGGTAAAAATACCCATGTGTGCACACATCAACCTAAGTAAGAAATAATCATAAAGAACAGCACACAATGCTCATATATACGTACATCATAACATGTCTACGTATTGTCTATATACAAAAAAAATCTTACTCATCACAACAGCTATATACAACATGTATAGGCAAAAATCAATGCTTGTATGGATGGTGAGCACTAAAATCACGACGCTCATATATACATTGTAACATCACTGCGCATCATATTCATCACATCTCCTATATACACCCTCCGTTCCAAAATAGATGACCCAACTTTGTACTAACTTAGTACAAAGTTGGGTCATCTATTTTGGAACGGAGGGAGTACATCATACCATCACATCATCTATACATCTACGTACCATCTATGAATGCATCTCACCATCTATATAAAAAACAAAAATACAAGATTAATGCCCATATTCATGAAATCATACACAAAAATGAAAATTACCAGGCCAAAATAGCCTTGCTCTTGTTCTTGGTGATAGAAGAGGATCGACTAAGCGGGGTAAGGCAAGGTGGCCGGCTTGACGTGTTGTGACTGTGTTGTACCTTGGATGCCGAGGCAGGAGGTACATGTCCTTTACATTGGCCAGGGGCTTGGCCTTTCCTAGTGGATGGAGACGGATGGCACCATCAAACGACGGTGCTGCGCCGCGGTGGCCGCCCCCGTCCGACTTATTATGCATGAGCGTGAGCTGCATCTCCTCCCCGTCACTGTCCACGCTAAAGCTATGGTCCTTATCCCCAAGGTCCATGGCTTCCAAGCGGCTGGCGCTGGCGACGGCAAGGCAGTGAGCAGCTGGAGCGTTGGCGGCGGCGACTAGCGATCCTTAAGGAGGCAAGGAGATGAGGAGATGGGTAGGATATCAATCTCCATCCTAAATATGGAACACGATCACATAATTATTATTTACCTAAGCGGCTAAGCCTAATCACGTTAATCATGCAGAGAAAGAGAGATATGAGATTCCTTCTATCATTCCAGCTATGTTTTTTTTGAGCGAAAATCATTCCATCTACGTGCGTGTGTGAGCAAGTCATGTATCTCGTCGGCTACATAGAATGATTTACTGGCAAGTTAGATTAGATTAATGATTGGTGAAGGCCCACTTAACAGATTTTACGTGGGTATATGGGTACACGGGTATGGGTTATGCTGTCCCGTACCCGTACCCACAATACCCAACGGGTTTAATATTTTCCTCTTAATATACCCTTGGGTAATTTTTTTATCCCATACCCTTACCCTAATAGGGTTTTTACCCGTCAGGTACATGGGTAATGGGTACCCATTGTCATCCCTAACTGTCAGGCACTTCCTTGCATGCGAAGATATAGCTGGTGGGTCCCAGCAGTCAGGGGGGCGAATCATTTTTTTTTGCCCGGACGCACTTCCTTGCATGCGAACATGTAGTTGGTGGGTCCCAACAGTCAGGGGGAAACATTTTTTTCGCGAAATACAGTGGCCCGTCCGATGGGTCCTTGCTGTCAGGTGGAGGTATCATTATTTTCCACGTAATAAGGAGGCACTTCCTTGCTGCGGCCGTCGACCCAACTGTCAGCCTCTCCACGTACAGTCCATGTCCAATGGAAGTCGTTCCTTGACCATGTTGACCATGCCGCGCCGAGAGCACCAGGGCGGTGGACGACGGTGAGGCCTAGGAAGGGGATGACGCGGAGTCGGGGAAGACGCGGCAGTGGATGCCCACGCGTAGAGGAGTATGAGGGTTCACTGGTTCGACTGCGGTGTTAGGCTGTCGTCGCCGTAGAATAACAGGAGGTGTGGGTGAGTAGAGGGATGGCCTGGCCAGCGGTGGGAGTAGTAGGGGGCGGTGAGGCCTCCGCGGCATCACAGCTGGCCACGGGAGGCAGGAGCATGTGGCACGATCGGCGCTGCTTTGGGCGGCTGGAGCAAGAAGACCAGAGGTTGAAGAAGCACTATGGCCATTGGATGGACATCGTACGGTCACTAGAGCTAGAATCGTTCATATTGACTAAGTTGACAAAGCCCTCCGTCCCCGTCAACTTAGTAGGCCCACAAGTCAGCCTCCCACCAAGGTGGGTCCCAGCTAGTAGGGGGAGTATTCATTTTTTTGTGCGTAATAAGGAGGCACTTTCGATGGGTCCAAGCTGACAACAGGGGGAATGTTTTTTCCCGAAATACGATGGCCCGTCCGGTGGGTCCGAGCAGTCAGGGGGGAAATGATTTTTTTTCGCGAAATACGGTGGCCCGTCCGGTGGGTCCCTGCTGTCAGGTGGAGGAATCATTATTTTGCACGTAATAAGGAGGCACTTCCTTGCGGCTGCTGTGGACCCAGCTGTCAGCCTCTCCACGTACAATACTCTTCCGATGGAAGTCGGTCATTGACCACATAGACCACGCCGCGTCGAGAGCACCACGGTGGTGGACGACAGCGAGGCCTAGGAAGGGGACGATGCGGAGCTGGGGAAGACGCGACAGTGGATGCCCACGCGGAGAGGAGTACGAGGGTTCACTGGTTCGGCTGCGGTGTGAGGCTGCCGTTGCCGTAGAATAACAGGGGGAGTGGGTGAGTGGAGGGATGGCCTGGCCAGCGGTGGGAGTAGTATGGGGGCGGCGAGGCCTCCGCGGCAGCACAGCCGGCCACGGGAGGCAGGAGCATGCGGCACGACCGGCGCTGCTTTGGGCGGCTGGAGCAAGAATACCGGAGGTTGAAGAAGCACTACGGCCCTTGGATCGACATCGTACGGTCACTGGAGCTAGAATCGTTCATATATTGACTAAGTTGACAAAGCCCTCCATCCCCATCAACTTAGTAGGCCCACAAGTCAGCCTCCCACTATGGTGGGTCCCAGCTGGCAGGGGGTATTCATTTTTTTTGTGCGCAATAAGAAGGCACTTCCTTGTGTGCAAAGATATAGTTGGTGGGTCCGATCTGTCAGCGGAGGGAACTTTTTTTCGTGAAATACAGAGGTCCTTTCGACGGGTCCCACATGTCAGGTGGAGGAATCATTATTTTGCGCGTAATAAGGAGGCATTTCCTTGTGTGCGGCCGTGGGCCCAGCTGTCGGCATCTCCACGTACAGTCCACTTCCGATGGATGTCGTTTGTTGACCAAGTTGACCACGCTGCACCAAGAGCACCAGGGAGATGGATGACGGCGAGGCCTACGAAGGGAACAACACAGAGCCGGGGAAGACACAACAGTGGCTGCCCACGCGGTAAAGAGTACAAGGGTTGACTGGTTCGGCTGCCGTGGCCAGAAAATAACAGGAGGTGTGGGTGAGTAGAGGGATAGATAGGCCAGGGATGCGAGTATGATGGGGCCGTGAGGCCTGCCCAGCAGCACAGCCAGCCACGAGAGGCAGGATAGGCGGTTGTGACGGCGCTGGTTTGGGCGGCTGGGGCAGGAAGATCAGAGACTGAAGAAGCACGATTGCCGTTAGATTGACATTTAACGGTCTGACGCTGGTAGAATCGATTGTTGACTAAGTTTCTTTTTTGAGAAACCTTGTGTACGCATGAACTTAGAACGCCCACAAGTCAGCTTCCAAATCTGTTGCAGACAACATAAATCCCATTTGCTATTTTTTTATAATTTGCAGCCCAGTTGCTAATTCTTAAGTAATTTATTATAGCCCATTTTCTGCCCAGGACCACGGTCAAAAAGTTCAACCTTATTTTGTATATTTCGGTGGAGTCCGAACTGTTGCAATCCCGAAATGGTAAACATTTTTTAAGAACTTATTGATTTGCCAAAAAAATCATTTTGTTTTTGTAAGCAAATAAGACGTGGGACAATTGAGTTGGTTTAAGGGAAAACTAGTGGTAAAAAAATCAGCGCTGGATGGGAAAAAACAACAAAAACAAGGATGTAAATATGAAAAGGGAATTTTATGTGTTTTCGATATAATGATACGTGTATATGAACTAGTAAAACTATAGGTAGAGATTAGAAAACGGATGTAGGACATGCGTTTCAAGAGGAAAATAGAACTGGGCTGTGTGTTTGATTCAGTAAAAAAACTGTCTGCGGATGTTGTAAGACAAAATATAACTAACGCTGGCGGGCCAAAGGCCAGTAGATACCTGCTGGATCTTTGTGCCCCGTTGTCGTCATGGGTTGGGCCTGTTAAAAATAAAACCAAGCCTGGGCAGTCTACAGCCCAGTTGAAACTTGCTCGACGTGAAAAAACAATATACGTGCTCAATAAACGAGAGAATTCTGCAACTACAGACTGATAACTGGGATGCAGCAGGGATATTGTTTTTTCATCGTGATAATAAGTGCATGCACTTGTTTCAAAAAAATTGGAGAACTGGGAACTCGAACGGTAGGTGCTTACGCTACCCATCAAATAAAAATCAGGTTCCTGAAAATTCGCTTCGAAACATTATATCCACGTTGACTCTCAACATGATGGTTGGAAGCAAATGCAAGTTCATACCAAAAGATCGTTAACAACAATACCAACTTGCTGATGACAAGGTAGTACAACTACCAATACGAAACTAACTTATAATCCTTTTACTCCTGGCCCTAGTGTTCGTCTGGTACAAAATCTTGTAGAGGACCAGCTCCCGCTCCTTCTCTTGCTCCACGTCCCCAAGGTGGTACTGGTGCATCACCCAGTTGGTCCTCTGCTAGTCGAAGTTCTTGTTGGTGTGCAGCACCAGAACCTTTTTGCTGCCCGTCTACCGGCCGTTGACCATCACCGGCAAGGTATTGCCGGTCTTGTGCCACATCACGTGCATGCCGCACTCTGACTGTATCTTGCGACACGTCCACGTGCCCTTTTTGAACGCCCGTGAATTCCGCTGGAAGAAATGCTTCCTTAGGCCACTCAGTGTGATACCTGCAGTATTGTCGAATACATGTTTTAGTGTACGTAGTTGGCATTTTCATAACATCTTTGGCATGTTGCAGTCACTTGTTTCACTTTTTATTAGCTGTCAAATTGTAATTGATTCACCAGGTCTGCGTCTAAAAAGAAAAATAGAGCTATAAACAAAGGAATATGTTTGTGCAAGTAGACGGCCGATCAATGTCTTACCTGGAAGTTTCTCAGGTTGGGTGTAGCATATGTCGTGCTCGCTGTCGATGGTTGGTATGAAAAAATCGATGAGAGGGTGAGATCTCGTGCTGTCATCACTCACTTTGGCCTCAAGGTGCTCGATCAGCTCCTGATCCGTGGGATCGAACTTGACGCCAGCTAGCAGCACCGGCCAATCCTTCTTCGACTTGCATCGGTAATTCCAGTTATATGGTACTCAATGTATGATCAATCGACTATTTTAAGTGAATGATGAAAGATTTCGACAGATAAGTGGTACTTCAAATCTGAAGTCCAGAATACCTGAACACGCCGCCGGGATTCTTGTGTCACCTCACGCGCAGCGTGTTGTCATGTCAATTCAATGTGTGGACATGATGAATAACATTTTTTGAAACTAGACATGATGAATATTTTGACCGACATATACTAGTATTGCTACTGTACTACTTACTTGTCGTATTTAGTGTCATAATTTATACATAGGTTTAACTAACAAATACGCACTTGAAGCGCAATTGATATATATATATATATATGGGCTATTCTGTTACGTGTAACAGAATATTATTCTGTTATCCTTTTTGAACTGACGGTTTCAGATGGTTGTACTAATGTTTTTGAAGAGTTGAACTGATGCTTTCAGTTGTGTTTAACATATCGTCTTCTTTAGTTCAAAAACTTTTTGTAATTTTTTTGTCAGAATGGGGCGTGTAATATATCGTTGGAAAGCTCTTGACAACCATATTTCAAGTATATTGAACGTTTTTGCAAAATCATTATGGTTTAAGAGCAGTTTTGAAAAAACTGTTTTTTTCAAAACCGAAAACGTGAATCGTATTTTGGACTCAATTTTCAAACGGTTTGTCGGAATTGAGCAAATAAGATGGCGTTGGAAAGCTGGTGATAATCCGCATCTTCCATATATGTATTGTTTTTTCTAATTCAATATGATTTAAAAGTAATTTGAAAAACGGTGAAATTCTGGGCGAAAAGTATTTTCGCGATTTTTTGCAAATGGTTTGTCGGATTGACACAAATAATATGGCGTTGGAAAGCTACGGAAAATGCGCAACTTTTTTGTATTGAAATGTTTTCTAATTCCTTACAGTTTAAAAACAAATTCGAATACGGTCAAATTTGATTTTGAACGTGATTTTTTAAAAAGTTTGTCGAAATGGGGCAAATAATATATCGTTGAATAGCTATCGAAAATGCAAAACTTAGTCATGTTGAACATTTTCTCATATTTGCAGCCGTTGAAGAGTAATTTGGACTACAGTGACACCCATCATGGTGTATTTCCTCCAAAAAAACAGAGTACTCGTACTGATATATTTGTGTTTTTGTACTGAGATATTTTTCACAGTAGTTTTGAATGGTTCGAAAAAAGTACTTGAACGGATGTCTATATGATTTTGTACTGAGCGTGTGTCCACATACTAGACTTTATTTTGTATTTATTTAAAAAGTTTTCAATACGGCAAGACACATCATGTTCTTTTCCCGTTTGATAAACAAAGTACTCGTACTGACATATGTGCGTGTTTGTACTGAGCTATTTTTCACAATCCGGAATGTTCAGGGGGTTGATCACTTGAACTTGTAGAAATGTAACTTTTAGATTTAGTTTAAAATGTGTTTCGACGTGTCATTATCATCGAACTTGCATGGTTTATATACTTGAATTGGCTGAATTTTCTTCTCCAAGAAATGTTTTTGTGTTTTGTGATAGTAACCATTGATGCAACAATCCATACCGAATTTGATATGCCCTTTGAACTGATTATAAAATACATACTGAACTGTTGGACATATGGTAACGCATGAAAACAATTACATAATCTTCCAGTGGTTGTACATGTTGCAAACAATTATCAAATGCTAAGCTACAGTCTGTACACTTCTTCTTTTTTGAACTCAACATTTTTTTGACAACGATGTTCTGAACTTCTCTCATTTTATGACTTGTACTGACGTACTTACTAAGCAGGATTTTCATGGGGTTTCTTTTTTTTGCTTGAATTTTTACAATTTGAATTTCGGCCATTTCTTTTATTCCGAACGAACCACCATTTTAACTCGTACTAAGGTACTTACTACGTCCGAACTGGGGTGGCTATCGCGTGTCTCGGCGAGGAAGAAGACGAATCTCGGGAGCGCAGCTGGATTTGGTCGGCGGCTAGGATGACGCGGGGCGGGGATGGCGGTGCGCGGCGGTGGAGGGAGGCTGGGATGGCGCGCGGCAGCCACCGGAGGCGGGGACGGGCCACGGCAGCCATTGACGGGGAGGTGCGCATGGAGGGAGCGGCGCCCGTCGGAGGGAAGGCGTGCGGGGAGGGGCCGGCGAGCCCGTCGGCGGTGAGGCGTGCGGATGGCCAGCCGGCGGCAACGCGTGTGTCGGAGGAGCTACCCGTAACGGCGCCGCGGGCTCCCTCGCTCCGGCTGCCGCCGTCGCTCGCTCGCCCGCGACGGCTGCCTCCGTCGCTCGCTCGCCCGCGACGGCTGCCTCCGTCGCTTGCTCGCCCTCAATGGCTGCCTCCGGCGGTAGGAGGCGGGTTCGATTGGGGACGGGTCGGGGAGTTTCTCCTGTCGTCTGCGCGTCGCGCCCTTATAGGGACCGAGGGTAACAGAATAATATTCTATTACCGGTAACAAAATAGTCCAGCCCTATATATATATAATATGGCTTCTGCACAGCATCTCCATCATCATTATCAGTACATCCTACGCAGGTGAGTTAGGATGCACTTGATCCCAGGAAGGTATCTATCCTTCAAACCAGAGGAGTGCTTCAAACTAACAATAGTACATAATATCCAACAAAAGAGGGTCGTGGTACAGCAGCAGAATACATGGCTCAGTCTAGATATCAGCACGAATCAAGTTGTGCATATTTTCTATTGGCATGAACCACATCGCCGCATGTCGGGTTTGCAAAAGCCATCCATCGCATGGAAGCTTGATGCCTTTCACACACTGAAGATTATCTGGCAACAAGCTGTGTTGACGAATCTCTGGATATGGTGATTCACGAAACCCATGGTATGATATGTAAACACAGTCCCCCCTGGCGAATGGAAGTTGCATAGCACGGTAATCATCATCGGTGATATGATCAATGATTGATTGGATGATCGGATAATTGAGCCCGAGGAACAAGGAAGGGTTGCCGAGGTTGTAAACCCGCCTCCAGTTGAATACGCCTGGCCCAACGGAGCTGGGATCTTTCTCGAACATGAAGCAGCCATAGCCATCAATGTCACAAACGCCCCACGCATTGTACTGCATGTGGTTTGATGTAATGGTTTGGTCAATTTGGTACGTGCGAATGAGCATCAAATGACCGTCCTTAACTGAACAAGCAATAAACCACCACCCATCGGCTGGTATGATTCCAGGTCCTGGAATCATGAAGGCCAGCGCATTTGCTTTTGTTGCAACAATTCAAATTGGAGACCAAAAGGGCAAAAATAAACAATCATGTTCAGAGTATGTGTGGAATTAAGATTATTATAATAGTGACACATATCATAGACAGAGAATTGCAATGTCGTGGTCATAATCATACCCCAAGTTAAAACAATAAGCCAATGGCTTTCATACTCTAGCAATATGTCATGGTTCAAACATCATGTAACAATGAGAGGAAAACAGCTATGACAGAGCCTGCTCATATTCTACCATAGCACTTACTACTACTGTTCTCATATCAACTCTAAGCAATAACATGCGTTGTTATAAAAATCTTGGAAACGAGAGTAACATATAGCAATCATGATGTTATGCTCATAATATGTATTCTAACAATCATTATATGCCAATTGTTCTGATATCAACTCTAACAATAACATGTGTGGTCATAAAAATCTAGGAAATGAGAGGAACATATACTCCCTCCGTCCCAAAATAACTGTCTTAAGCTTAGTACAACTTTGTACTAGAGCTAGTACAAATTTGAGACACTTATTTTGGGACGGAGGAAGTAGCAATGATGTGGTTATAGACATACTATCTATTCTAAATTTGTAACAATGAACAGGCAGTCGTATTCATAAGGTAAAGATGAGATGAGATAGAACAATTACACGACGATAGATTCCACAAGTATAGGCAGCCAATATGTGCGTCGACCGCGTAAACGATGCCATCGTCCACTATAACATTAGACAGAAATGTTGCCTCAACAGGATTGATGATGAGTCATAATGTCACGCCCAATATGCGACCCTATCCAAAAGGAACTCAAAGGTCCCACCAAGGATAGACCCGCATATTGCGCTTTTGCAAGGTGGATATCATTACATCAACATTACATTATAGATGGGTGATACATACATACGGCATACAATGCCACACGAATACAACATCACAATACAAAAGAGCATCATCCGACTACGGATGCAACACAAACAGAAACTCAAACGACATCCACCCTGCTAGCCCAGGCTGCCGACCTGGAACCTATCCCCTGGTCGAAGAAGAAGCAGAAGAAGAACTCCAAAACAAGAAACCATCGCACTCGCATCATGATCATCGAATAACCTGTACCTGCAAACTGTTGTTGTAGTAATCTGTGAGCCACGAGGACTCAGCAATCCCATTACCATGGGTATCAAGAATAGCAAAGCTTAATGGGAAAGGAAGGGGTAAAGTGGTGAGGTTGCAGCAGCGACTAAGCATATATGGTGGCTAACATACGCAAATAAGAGCGAGAAGAGAGCAAAAGGAACGGTCGTCAACTAGTAATGACCAAGAAGTGATCCTGAACTCCTACTTACGTCAAACATAACCCAAAGACCGTGTTCACTTCCCGGACTCCGCCGAGAAGAGACCATCACAGCTACACACACGATTGATGCCTTTTAATTAGGATCTGGTGTCAAGTTATCTACAACCGGACATTAACAAATTCCCATCTGCCTATAACCGCAGGCACGACTTTCGAAAGATTATACCCTGCAGGGGTGTCCCAACTTAGCCCATGATAAGCTCTCGCGATCAACGAAGGATATAGCTTCTCCCAGGAAGACCCGATCAGACTCGGAATCCCGGTTTACGAGACATTTCGACAATGGTAAAACGAGACCAGCAAAGCCGCCCGATGCGCCGACAAATCCCGATAGGAGCTGCACATATCTTGTTCTCAGGGCAACACCAGATGATACATCCTACGAGTAAAACCAAACCTCGAGTTTCCCCGAGGGGGCCCCGCAGTCTACTCGGTTCGGACCAACACTTAGACAAGCACTGGCCCGGGGGGGCTAAAACAAAGATGACCCTTGGGTTGGCCGACCCAAGGGAAAGGTATAGGTGGTGGTGAGGCAAATGGTAAAACCAAGGTTGGGCCTTGCTGGAGGAGTTTTATTCAAAGCGAACTGTCAAGGGGGTCCCATAAATCACCCGACCGCGTAAGGAACGCAAAATCCGGGAACATAACACCGGTATGACGGAAACTAGGGCGGCAAGAGTGGAACAAAACACCAGGCATAAGGCCGAGTCTTCCACCCTTCACCAAGTATATAGATGCATTTATAATATAAGAGATATTGTGATATCCCAACAAAATCCTGTCCGCCATGGAGCAATCTTCAACTTCACCTGCAACTAGCAACGCTATAAGAGGGCTAAGCAAAGCGGTAACATAGCCAAGCAACGGTTTGCATAGGAAAGGTGTCAAAGGTTAGAGGTTCATGGCAATATGGGAGGCTTGATGAGCAAAAGATAGGTAACGCAGCAAGGCGATAGAACGAAGCAACTAGCATAGCAATGATAGTAGTGAGATCCAGGGTAGCGGTCATCTTGCCTGAAATCCCGCTAGGAAGAAGAACGAGTCCATGAAGAAGACGAACGGATGAAGCCGAACCAAGCGTAGACGAACGAATCCTCACGATCACAACGAAACAGGAACTATCGAGAAGTAGCACACAACATGATAAACACACCACACATGAGCAAGGCATGATGCACAACAAGCATGATGCATGACAAGACTACATGAAGCTACTCATGGCAAGAAATGATGCAAACAAGAGCAACACATCAAGGCAAGTTTAAATGAGACCGGGAACAACATATAACAATTCCGGTAAGTCCTCATATGCAAATTTCGAAATTGGTCCAGATCTGAATAAACCTTATGTTCAAGTTGTTAAACAGCAAGTTAAGATGCACAAAGATGATCTACACGAGATTCTAGTCAAGTTACATATAAAGTTCATTTAGTTCGGAGCTACGGCCTATAAGATATGAGCAAAACAAGTTAAACATGACATTGATGCAAAATGCACCCAAACATCAAGCAAACACACCAAAACAAGGATGCAACATGATAATATGAAGCTACATGCAATTCTAAGCAAGTTTCATATAGAGCACACTCAAAACGGAGCAACGGTTCAACACACACACATGAAACAAGTTATAGCAACAATCTGTCCAAAACAGCAATTAGACATATTGCAAGCACCAAAACAATATGCTACGGCATCTCAACATGAAAACAAAAGACATGGGCATGATGTACAGGTAAAGCATAACAAAACATGAACACTGAGCTATCTCCAGAAATCACTAGAACATGCTCAAACACACATGGCAAGATTGCAAATAATAACAGTTCAGACTTTGCAGAAAATAACATCAGGTTGCAATGTTTAGAGCTATCAAACAACATGTTACAGGAACTTATCATGGAAAACAAAGGCATGGCATGAATCTACTAATTGCATAGAACAAGAGTCCCTTACTGACCATGAGCCAAAAAGGATCAGAAGAAAAGATGGCATCCATGTAAACATGGCAAGTTATATGACAGATTCATACATGGCAGGAACAACAATAAGTAGGCATGTTGGTGAGCTTGAACCACTCACCACAGAGCAATACATGGCATGGCAAGGCAACCAACAGTAAGAAGACGTGTTTGTGAAGCTAATCATGGCAATAGCAAGTTCATAGAATGCAAGGATCAACTACAACAACCTTGGCAAAATTGAATAACATGTAAACAATCTGCCAGGAAACATTTTGAAGCAAAAGTAGAGCACGAAACTGACATGCTAGACTACTACATAATTGCAACCAGTGGCATAAATGGATAGATAATAACCATATGTTCAAAATACTCTTACTGAAGTATCTCAAAATAAGCATGGATCTCTCTATAGCATCATATTTACATGGCATCAAAATAACAGCAGAACAGGGACTAAAATCAGCAACATCACGAAGCCTAGTTTGCATGCTTGTGCTAGTCACCACATTGATCAGAAAAATACATGGTAAGCACCTCTGTAAAGAATACATAGCATAGATCAAAACACATGTAGACATCAACCTCATAGGATGCACACATCAATCATGGCAAAAATGACAAAAGTGCATGTTCTGTTAACAGACAGCAGATAACATTATGAAGCACTCTTGCAACGATGATTCAAGCATCAAGATGAACTCAAATGAATATGATGCAATGGAATGAAATGAAGTACTCGTTGAGATGAACAATTTGACATATTACACGCACGAAACGGAGCAGTATGCATGGAGTTATGATGCGATGAACATGGAATGATAATGTCACAGAATCGGGGACTTGGGCAAAATCACCTCGGGGAAAAGCTGGATGGGGCGATCCGGGCCGGGGCGTTTGGATCGGGGGCTTGGTGGATCTGGTCCAGATCTGGAGGATCCGGTCGGAGAACGAACTCCGGCGACGGCAGCGACCTCCGGCGAGGTGGCGGCCGACGGGGAAGGCACGGGACACGGCGAGGCGCGGCGCAGGGCTCCTCCGGCGAGCTCCGGCGGCCGGAGACGATGGCGAGGCGGAGAAGGGCGGCGGGCGAGCCGGAGGGAGACGGGCGGCGCAGGGCGCGAGGTCCGGCGGGCGGCGGGAGGCGGCGGCCGCGGCGGCGGGCACCGGCCTGCCGGCGCGAGGACGGCGGCGCAGGGCGGCAGCGGAGGCGCGCGGCCATGGGCGGAGGGCGCGGCGGCTTCGGGTCGCCGGCGGGAGGAGCAGGGCGGTTAGATGGGTTTTGGGCCAGTTTGGAAGGGTGTTGGGCTGCAAAGAAAAGGGGGGTTTTACGGTTATCCGGTTAACCGTTGTAGTACCAAACGACCTCCAAATGGCACAAAAATTGACAGGCGGTCTACCGGTGCTATACCAAGGCCGCTTGGCAAGACTCGGTCCGTTCCGAGAACGTTTAACACTCACTCACGAAAAGAGAGAAGAGGGGGACGCCGGAGGACATAGGAGTGCCGGATTGCAAAACGGGCAACAAGGAAAATGCTCGGATGCATGAGACGAACACGTATGCAATGCAATGCACATGATGACATGATAAAATGCAACACGCAAGCAAAAGACATGGCAACTACGGCGAATAACTGGAAGACACCTGGCGCATCGAATCCGGGGCGTTACACCTAACCATGTATGGCTACCGGATTCCAGATAGACTAATCCCATGTTGAACAAGGCAATGAGCCTATAATCCATGTAGTCTTCTGATGGTGTGGGCACTTTGCGGATTACAACTTTTAGCAAACAGAGGTCAAGCCAAAAGCTTGACGCGTCTCGTGCATAGTAGGCAGGAGTTTCCGGCGGGCCGCGAGGCTCGATGGCGGTGGTATCCAATGATGGAAGGGTGATCTCTCGCTGGGTGTAGATATCCACGAGACACCACGGACTACCGGATTGGTGGATGAGGACGATCCAGTTGGCCTTCATGCCCACCCAGTAGTGGTCGCGCATGAAGGACAGGTGGACGGGTAGTGGTAGCATGTCGAGGGGCACCATGGAAACCTCCATATGATCGTCAAGTCAGTGTCTGGGGCACCTGCGAGGATCAGGTATCACCAAGCAGGGTGTCTTGAAAAGAGTCGGCTGGTTGCAAACGAGTAGACGGTACAAAGATACCGAGCATGCGACCAGATGGACGGTGCTGACTAGGTCCATACGATTACAGATCTGCTCCACAAGAACATCGGAGAGGGAATTCCAATCGCAGCTCTGCGTGTCAGTCGGTTCTGCCATTGGGGTTTTCGGTGCCTGCAAGCCAGCGGGGAAGTGGATTCGGGCGGGCGAGCGAAGAAGCTTCTCCTCGTGTGGCTGAGCAGTGAGCGGGGGGATATGGTACGCGCGAGCTACCAAGGAAGATGGTGCGGATGGGCGAGCAGTGGGCGGGGGTAAATGGTGTGCGGCCGGTGATGGGGAAGAGACGAGGAAGAAGAGTGGAAGACGGGGAAGAAAGTGCACTAAATCTCAATTCTACTAGTACTACTACCAGGATATACCGTCCTTCGGAGTGTAAATAGTTACACCAATGAAATGTGGGTCTACGACAAGAGGGCCCGTATGTTAGTTAATGGAGGACAGAGGTGCGTAGGCATATTTGCGGAAGCATGCTCTACTGGCAAACATGATGGCAGTACTGGGTAAGGCTGATTTAGTAACACCAACATGCTGGTTTAGCTTATTAATTATGTGTCCCATCTGCTGTAGCGTGTATTGTCACTTCACTGTGAAGACTAGTTGAATAGTTCTCTCTGACCGAGATGGGGAATAATGGATTGCGAAGACTTCCTTTCTACAGTATCCCTATGCCTCTACGCTCACTTCACTCATTTTGCACCGTACCTAGTCAGTTGTTGAAATCTGTAGAAAGACAAATACTCCGTATTTGGGAACAAAGGGAGGCTTTTACTCCGTATTTGGGAATAGAGGGAGTATCACCATATGGAGGGAACAGAGGAAACTTGAAATATGAACATGTCAATGGGAGGGAGTAAGACCCATGCATGCATCCATGCATGCAACATGCAACACTCACACATACACATGGACGCACGCAACACTCACGCACCCATGCGGCACACAGCACATGACGCAACACACACGCTCACGCTCAAGTGCTCAACCTACTCCCTACGTCCGTGAAAGACTGTACATTTAGAGATTTACACATTGACCAGGGCATAATTAATGCCCAAAAGTAGCAGACTTATGTGTGCATGCGACCATTGAGAGAAGAAGATTAAATGAAGGCCGTTGCATGCTGTAATTAAGGATAGACATGTAGCCTATACCTAGAGCACAAGTTGGTGCATTAGTCAATCAATATCAATTTAGATTAAAGGCTAAATGCATTGGAAGTGTAGATGTACATCATGTACTACACTCTTTGTTTTTTAGCCAATGTACACTCTTTGTTGGAAGACCGAGGGAGTACACATGCATGCACTCACATACACAGCCAGGGTGGTTCGTGCGCAAGGGTTGGACTCCTGTTGTGTTTGCGTAAAGTTTTGTTTAACTGATTTCTTTGCTCTGCCAACTGACAGGTGGGACCCATAAACCAGGTGACAATTTAACCAATCAAAAAAGTGCCACGTCGACTATGTGGCCAGTCAGTATGGTGCAATAAGGTGCTCTACGATGAGCTAGTGATCGTATAATCACCGCAAACTATATATAGTGATCGTAAATAGCGTATTGTTACATACGTTGACCGCCACTGTATTTTTCTTGTTTTAAGTTAAGCCATATTAATCAGAAAGTACACAATATGGACTACTAGTACTAGTACTACTTTGATGTGTCCCGTCAACTCGCCGAACGAGGAGAAGCTTTCTTACTACGCCTCTCCCCCGCCCACCCGCGTGGTGGTTCACAGGCTTAGGAGAGGGTTTTGACTACAGCGCCCTCTCCCTCTCCCTATCCCTCGCCCTCGCCCTCGCCCTCACGGTGGACGTGCAGCAGTTCAATCGGTGTCAGATTGCCAGAAGCATATTGTACTATAGTATCATCATTGTTGGACCTTCCGAAGAGGCGAAGAGCCAAGTGCAAGGTTCACACAAGTACAAACTGTTGAACCTCCAGAAGAGGCAAAGAGCCAAGCGCAAGGTTTTATAGGAGTTGTCGTCCTAGTAGGAGTGTACTACAACTATAGCGAACGATGCTACTGTATGATGCCGCCACATCACGTATATCCAAAGCTGTGCCACCTTTTTTTCTCAAAGAGCGTGTTGGAGCCCGTGCAACAACCACACAAGTTGCACGTACACATAACACATTTACTAGTAATAAATTCTAAAGGACAAATGCCAATATGCCACACAAGTTCATCTCCAATTCATGTGATAAATTTGTGCACGACTAGTCTACATATATTCACAGCGCTACCGTTCACAATTACCGTACTCCACTTACACGTTATAGATGGGCTACATGCATGTCCTCCTCCAGGTTCCAGTCCCAGGTGTTCTTCATGGATGGCACGATCCATAGCAGTGGGCAATGGTAATCATTGTTGCAGCTTTCTAGTCCGGTTCCACACGATGGAGACTCATCCAAGCTGAAGCGGCATAAATCAGGGATAGCGTGTCCCAGCATGTCGTTCATCCGGCGGTGCACAATGAAGACACAACCATGCTTCGTGAACGGCAGGCCTTCCGTGTCGTGCACGGAAGGTGGCATCCGCTTCACAATGGGGTAGCTGTCCCTGATGAAAAGCGAGTACTCTCCAAGAGTGTTCCTCGGCACCCATGTAGCATCACTGGGGTCGAACTCGGCGTCGTTCATCTGGTACACGCGGCATCTAAGATCTGGACACATGGTGACGTACATAGTCAAGGTCCATGCATAATAATGTTGTGCTCAAATATGGCGGTCAGTAATACTGTGCAGCAAATAGTACTACTCCGGTATAGAGGAAGTAAAATAACTGGCTTATTATATATAGCCACTCTTGGCTACATGGATAAGATAGTAAGACATGGAAAAACAAAAATGGTGGCAGCTAGTTGGTTCAAGTCTTCAAGGGCCTAGCTAGCTATACGCGTCCTCCAAGGTAAAAAGTACTCCTACTAGTAGTACTAAGTATACTACTAGTACAACAATGAAAGTGAAGGCGGGATGGTTAAAAAATGGAATACCTGGGTAGATGGTGACGGTCCGATCGTGGTAGATTGTGTGACCATGTTGCACATCAGTGGTACCATGGGTAATGACTGCTAAGATAGTTGATCCCAATATGCCAAAGTCAGCTACAAGGTTCCAGGTTAGACCGAATCGCGGATGCAAATGCACATCCAGGATTGGCGATCTTATTTTGATCGGGGGATGACTGGTCCACTGCAAAATAATGGAGTACCGTTAGAGATGCAAATGATGGTTTGTGCATTCCGTTTGTAATCTCTTGTACCGTAGGATGGCAACCAGATGAAACAAGTCCCCTGGCTTGTCACTGCAAAGATGCGGCCTAGATGGCGCACAGCGTCTTCGAACGTGTAGGGGTACAAATCTGCCGCCGCCAACATGCGCCAGCCTCTGCCATTACTGCCTCTTGCATTGATGGCAATCCTTGTGTCGAACACCACGTCACTTTGTCGGCGGGTCCGCAATTGCTATCTTCTTCAATCTCATGTAGGCATCATCATACGTATTCAAGCCCAACCAGTCCGAAAGGCCGATCCCAATGGTGGAGAAGGGGTCTACCGGAACGGCCGCACTGCTGTGGATGTTGTGCAAAATGATGGTGGTATCCGGCCGGAGGTATGCAAGCCAATCTTCCTTTGCACCGACCCAGACCTATATATAAGACGGTGGGCAGCAGAGAAACTACAGGATGGAAATGGAATAACTAAGTACTACATGATCAAACTCCATTACTGACCTGCTCATCGGACAAAATCCGACTACCTCTCCACGTCGGCAACTCTAGCGGAGTCAACATGCAACCATGGCCAGGGAACGGTGGACTGTTTGAAGGATTGTCCCATAAAAGAACCTTCTCCTCGAGGACGCATCGAAGACCAATAAGCACGGCCTTTTCCAAAGCCTGTTTAAGCACCGTCTTGAAAAAGTTGGTGCAAGAAGCACCGAGTCTTGCGGCGGTGAGGACGTCGGAGCAGCGTGCGATTTCTCCCAGAGGATCGTCGTCCAAGGTCTCCCAGCCCCGACGAGGAGGAGAACCGCCTGGCGAATCCATGGGAGCAGCGATGAACTGCCTTCTCTTCGGGGGGAGGGGAACTGGCGAGGAGGAGATAAGAGCGTAGTAACTGCATGGCCTAGTCCCTTCCAATTGTAGATCATGTCGGCGAACGTTGCAGAAAATAAAAAAATTCTATGCTTCACCAAGATCAATCTATGGAGTCATCTAGCAATGAGAGAGAGGAGTGCATCTACATACCCTTGTAGATCGTGCGCGGAAGCGTTCAAGAGAACGGGGTTGAGGGAGTCATACTCGTCGTGATCCAAATCACCGGGGATCCTAGCGCCAAACGGACGGCACCTCCGCGTTCAACACACGTACGGTTGGGAAGACGTCTCCTCCTTCTTGATCCAACAAGGGGGAAGGAGAGGTTGATGGAGATCTGGCAGCACAACGGCGTGGTGGTGGATGCAGCAGCGATCTCGGCAGGGCTTCGCCAAGCACAGCGAGAGGGAGAGGTGTCACGGGAGGGAGAGGGAGGCGCCAAGGGCTAGGGTGCGCAGCCCTCCCTCCCCCTCTTTATATAGGGGTCAAGGGGGGTGCCGGCCCCTCTAGATCCCATCTAGATGGGGGGGCTGCGGCCAAGGGGGTGGCTTGCCCCCCAAGCCAAGTAGGGCGCCCCCCACCCCTAGGGTTTCCAACCCTAGGCGTAGGGGGAGGCCCAAGGGGGGGAGCACCAGCCCACCAAGGGCTGGTTTCCCTCCCACTGCAGCCCATGGGGCCCTCCGAGATAGGTGGCCCCACCCGGTGGACCTCCGAGACCCTTCTGGTGGTCCCGGTACAATACCAGTGACCTCCGTAACTTTCCCGATGGCCGAAACTGGATTTCCTATATATAAATCTTCACCTCCGGACCATTTCGGAACTCCTCGTGACGTCCGAGATCTCATCCGGGACTCTGAACAACTTTCGGGTTACCGCATACTAATATCTCAATAACCCTAGCATCACCGAACCTTAAGTGTGTAGACCCTACGGGTTCGGGAGACATGCAGACATGACCGAGACGACTCTCCGGTCAATAACCAACAGCGGAATCTGGATACCCATGTTGGCTCCCATAGGCTCTTCGATGATCTCATCGGATGAACAACGATGTTGAGGATTCAATCAATCCTATATCAATTCCCTTTGTCAATCGGTACGTTACTTGCCCGAGATTCGATCGTCGGTATCCCAATACCTCGTTTAATCTCGTTACCGGCAAGTCACTTTACTCGTACCATAATGCATGATCCCGTGACCAGACACTTGGTCACATTGAGCTCATTATGATGATGCATTACCGAGTGGGCCCAGAGATACCTCTCTGTCATACGGAGTGACAAATCCTAGTCTCGATTCGTGCCAACCCAACAGACACTTTTGGAGATACCTGTAGTGCACCTTTATAGTCACGCAGTTACGTTGTGACGATTGGCACACCCAAAGCACTCCAACGGTATCTGGGAGTTGCACAATCTCATGGTTTAAGGAAATGACACTTGACATTTGGAAAAGCTCTAGCAAAACGAACTACATGTTCTTGTGCTACGCTTAGGATTGGGTCTTGTCCATCACATCATTCTCCTAATGATTTGATCCCATTATCAATGACATCCAATGTCCATAGTCAGGAAATCGTGACTATCTGTTGATCAACGAGCTAGTCAACTAGAGGCTCAGTAGGGACGTGTTGTGGTCTATATATTCACACATGTATTACGATTTCCGGATAACACAATTATAGCATGAACAATAGACAATTATCATGAACAAGGAAATATAATAATAACCATTTTATTATTGCCTCTAGGGCATATTTCCAATAGTCTCCCACTTGCACTAGAGTCAATAATCTAGGTACATTGTGATGAATCGAACACCCATAGAGTTCTGGTGTTGATCATGTTTTGCTCTAGGGAGAGGTTTAGTCAACGGATCTGCTACATTCAGGTCCGTATGTACTTTACAAATATCTATGTCTCCATCTGGAACATTTTCACGAATGGAGTTGAAGTGACGCTTGATGTGCCTGGTCTTCTTGTGAAACCTGGGCTCCTTGGCAAGTGCAATAGCTCCAGTGTTGTCACAGAAGAGTGTGATCGGCCCCGACGCATTGCGTATGACTCCTAGGTTGGTGATGAACTCCTTCACCCAGATTGCTTCATGCGCTGCCTCCGAGGCTGCCATGTACTTTGCTTCACATGTCGATCCCGCCACAATGCTTTGCTTGCAACTGCACCAGCTTACTGCCCCACCATTCAAAATATACACGTATCCGGTTTGTGACTTAGAGTCATCCAGATATGTGTCGAAGCTAGCGTCGACGTAACCCTTTACGACGAGCTCTTCGTCACCTCCATAAACGAGAAACATATCCTTAGTCCTTTTCAGGTACTTTAGGATGTTCTTGACCGCTGTCCAGTGTTCCATGCCGGGATTACTTTGGTACCTTCCTACCAAACTTACGACAAGGTTTACATCAGGTCTGGTACACAGCATTGCATACAAGATAGACCCTATGGTCGAGGCATAGGGGACGACACTCATCTTTTCTCTATTTTCTGCCGTGGTCGGACATTGAGCCGAGCTCAATTTCACACCTTGCAATACAGGCAAGAACCCCTTCTTGGACTGATCCATATTGAACTTCTTCAATATCTTATCAAGGTATGTGCTTTGTGAAAGACCTATGAGGCGTCTTGATCTATCTCTATAGATCTTGATGCCTAATATGTAAGCAGCTTCTCCAAGGTCCTTCATTGAAAAACACTTATTCAAGTAGGCCTTAATGTTTTTCAAAAGTTCTATATCATTTCCATCAAAAGTATGTTATCCACATATAATATGAGAAATGCTACAGAGCTCCCACTCACTTTCTTGTAAACACAGGCTTCTCCATAAGTTTGCATAAACCCAAACGCTTTGATCATTTCATTAAAGCGAATGTTCCAACTCCGAGATGCTTGCACCAGCCCATAGATGGAGCGCTGGAGCTTGCATACCTTGTTAGCATTCTCAAGATCGACAAAACCTTCCGGCTGCATCATATAAAGTTCTTCCTTAAGATAGCCGTTAAGGAATGCCGTTTTTGACGTCCATTTGCCATATCTCATAATCATAGTATGTGGCAATTGCTAACATGATTCGGACGGACTTCAGGTTCGCTACGGGAGAGAAAGTCTCATCGTAGTCAACCCCTTGAACTTATCGATAACCCTTAGCGACAAGTCGAGCTATATAGATGGTAACATTACCATCCGCGTCCGTCTTCTTCTTAAAGATCCATTTGTTTTCTATCGCTCGCCGATCATCGGGCAAGTCTGTCAAAGTCCATACTTCGTTTTCATACATGGATCCTATCTCGGATTGCATGGCTTCAAGCCATTTGTTGCAATCTGGGCTCGCCATTGCTTCTTCATAGTTCGAAGGTTCACTGTTGTCTAACAACATGATTTCCAGGACAGGGTTGCCATACCACTCTGGTGTGGAACGTGTCCTCGTGGACCTACGAAGTTCAGTAGTAACTTGATCCGAAGTACCTTGATCATCATCATTAACTTCCTCTTTAGTCGGTGCAGGCAGCACAGGAACATCTTCCTGAGCTGCGCTACTTTCCGGTTCAAGAGGTAGTACTTCATCAAGTTCCACTTTCCTCCCACTTACTTCTTTTGAGAGAAACTCTTTCTCCAGAAAGGACCCGTTCTTGGCAACAAAGATCTTGCCTTCGGATCTTAGGTAGAAGGTATACCCAATGGTTTCCTTAGGGTATCCTATGAAGACGCATTTTTCCGACTTGGGTTCGAGCTTTTCAGGTTGAAGTTTCTTGACATAAGCATCGCATCCCCAAACTTTTAGAAACGATAGCTTAGGTTTCTTCCCAAACCATAATTCATATGATGTCGTCTCAACGGATTTAGATGGTGCCCTATTTAAAGTGAATGTAGCTGTCTCTAGAGCGTATCCCCAAAATGATAGCGGTAAATCAGTGAGTGACATCATAGATCGCACCATATCCAATAGAGTGCGATTAGAACGTTCGGACACACTGTTATGCTGAGGTGTTCCAGGCAGCGTGAGTTGTGAAACGATTCCACATTTCCTTAAGTGCATACCAAATTCGTGACTTAAATATTCTCCTCCACGATCTGATCGTAAGAACTTAATCTTTCGGTCATGTTGATTCTCTACCTCATTCTGAAATTCCTTGAACTTTTCAAAGGTCTCAGACTTGTGTTTCATCAAGTAGACATACCCATATCTACTCAAGTCGTCAGTGAGAGTGAGAACATAACGATATCCTTCGCGAGCCTCAACGCTCATTGGACCGCACACATCAGTATGTATGATTTCCAATAAGTTGGTTGCTCGCTCCATTGTTCCGGAGAACGGAGTCTTGGTCATTTTGCCCATGAGGCATGGTTCGCATGTGTCAAATGATTCATAATCGAGAGACTCTAAAAGTCCATCAGCATGGAGCTTCTTCATGCGCTTGACACCAATGTGACCAAGGCGGCAGTGCCACAAGTATGTGGGACTATCGTTATCAACTTTACATCTTTTGGTATTCACACTATGAATATGTGTAACATCACGTTCGAGATTCATTAAGAATAAACCATTGACCATCGGGGCATGACCATAAAACATATCTCTCATATAAATAGAACAACCATTATTCTCGGATTTAAGTGAGTAGCCATCTCGTATTAAACGAGATCCAGATACAATGTTCATGCTCAAAGTTGGCACTAAATAACAATTATTAAGGTTTAAAACTAATCCCGTAGGTAAATGTAGAGGTAGCGTGCCGATGGTGATCACATCGACCTTGGAACCATTCCCGACGCGCATCGTCACCTCGTCCTTCGCCAGTCTCCGCTTATTCCGCAGCTCCTGCTTTGAGTTACAAATATGAGCAACCGCACCGGTATCAAATACCCAGGAGCTACTACGAGTGCTGGTAAGGTACACATCAATAACATGTATATCACATATACCTTTGGTGTTGCCGGCCTTCTTGTCTGCTAATTACTTGGGGCAGTTCTGCTTCCAGTGACCACTTCCCTTGCAATAAAAGCACTCAGTCTCAGGCTTGGGACCATTCCTCGGCTTCTTTGCGGCAACTGGCTTACCGGGCGCAGCAACTCCCTTGCCGTCCTTCTTGAAGTTCTTCTTACCCTTGCCTTTCTAGAAGTTAGTGGTTTTAATCACCATCAACACTTGATGTTCCTTTTTGATCTCTACCTCCGCTGATTTCAACATTGAATATACCTCAGGAATGGTCTTTTCCATCCCCTGCATATTGAAGTTCATCACAAAGCTCTTGTAGCTCGGTGGAAGCGACTGAAGGATTATGTCAATAACCGCGTCATCCGGGAGATTAACTCCCAGCTGAGTCAAGCGGTTGTGCAACCCAGACATTTTGAGTATGTGCTCACTGACAGAACTATTTTCCTCCATCTTACAACTGAAGAACTTGTCGGAGACTTCATATCTCTCGACCCGGTCATGAGCTTGGAAAAGCATTTTTAGCTCTTCGAACATCTCATATGCTCCGTGTTGCTCAAAACGCTTTTGGAGCCCCGGTTCTAAGCTATAAAGCATGCCTCACTAAACGAGGGAGTAATCATCAGCACGAGACTACCAAGCGTTCATAACGTCTTGGTTCTCTGGGATGGGTGCTTCACCTAGCGGTGCTTCTAAGACATAATCTTTCTTTGCAGCTATGAGGATGATCCTCAGGTTCCGGACCCAGTCCGTATAGTTGCTGCCATCATCTTTCAGCTTGGTTTTCTCTAGGAACGCGTTGAAGTTGAGGGCAGCATTAGCGTGGGCCATTTGATCTACAAGACATATTGTAAAGATTTTAGACTAAGTTCATGATAATTAAGTTCCTATAATCAAATTATTCAATGAACTCCCACTCAGACAGACATCCCTCTAGTCATCTAAGTGAAACATGATCCGAGTCAACTAGGCCGTGTCCGATCATCACGTGAGACGGACTAGTCGACATCGGTGAACATCTTCATGTTGATCGTATCTTCTATACGACTCATGCTCGACCTTTTGGTCTTCCGTGTTCCGAGGCCATGTCTATACATTCTAGGCTCGTCAAGTCAACCTAAGTGTATTGCGTGTGTAAATCTGGCTTACACCCGTTGTATTCGAACGTTAGGATCTATCACACCCGATCATCACGTGGTGCTTCGAAACAACGAACCTTCGCAACGGTGCACAGTTAGGGGGAACACTTTCTTGAAATTATTGCGAGGGATCATCTTATTTAAGCTAACGTCGTTCTAAGCAAATAAGATGTAAAACATGATAAACATCACATGCAATCAAATAGTGACATGATATGGCCAATATCATATTGCTCCTTTGATCTCCATCTTCGGGGCGCCATGATCATCTTCGTCACCGGCAAGACACCATGATCTCCATCATCATGATCTCCATCATTGTGTCTCCATGAAGTTGTTCGCCAACTATTACTTCTACTACTATGGCTAACGGTTTAGCAATAAAGTAAAGTAATTACATGGCGTTTATTCATTGACACGCAGGTCATACAATAAATAAGACAACTCCTATGGCTCCTGCCGGTTGTCATACTCATCGACATGCAAGTCGTGATTCCTATTACAAGAACATGATCTCATGCATCACATATATATCATTCATTACAAATTTTTGGCCATATCACATCACACGGCACATGCTGCAAAACAAGTTAGACGTCCTCTAATTGTTGTTGCATGTTTTTACGTGGCTTCTATAGGTTTCTAGCAAGAACGTTTCTTACCTACATAAAACCACAACGTGATATGCCAATTTCTATTTACCCTTCATAAGGACCCTTTTCATCGAATCCGCTCCAACTAAAGTGGGAGAGACAGACACCCGCTAGCCACCTTATGCAACTAGTGCATGTCAGTCGGTGGAACCTATCTCAAGTAAGCGTACATGTAAGGTCGGTCCGGGCCGCTTCATCCCATGATGCCGCCGAAGCTAGATAAGACTAGTAGTGGCAAGAAAATTCACAACATCTACGCCCACAACAAGTTTGTGTTCTACTCGTGCATAGAAACTACGCATAGACCTAGCTCATGATGCCACTGTTGGGGAACATTGTAGAAAATAAAAAAATTCTACGCTTCACCAAGATCAATCTATGGATTCATCTAGCAACGAGAGAGAGGAGTGCATCTACATACCCTTGTAGATCGGGCGCGGAAGCGTTCAAGAGAACGGGGTTGAGGGAGTCGTACTCGTCGTGATCCAAATCACCGGAGATCCTAGCGCCGAACGGACGGCACCTCCGCGTTCAACACACGTACGGTTGGGAAGACGTCTCCTCATTCTTGATCCAGCAAGGGGGAAGGAGAGGTTGATGGAGATCCAGCGGCACAACGACATGGTGGTGGATGCAGCAGCGATCTTGGCAGGGCTTCGCCAAGCACAGCGAGAGGGAGAGGTGTCACGGGAGGGAGAGGGAGGCGCCAGGGGCTAGGGTGCACATCCCTCCCTCCCCCCTCTTTATATAGGGGTCCAGGGGGCGCCGGCCCCTCTAGATCCCATCTAGATGGGGGGCGGCGGCCAAGGGGGTGGCTTGCCCCCCAAGCCAAGTAGGGCTCCCCCCACCCCTAGTGTTTCCAACCCTAGGCGCAGAGGGAGGACCAAGGGGGGCCGCACCAGCCCACCAGGGGCTGGTTCCCCTCCCACTTCAGCCCATGGGACCCTCCGGGATAGGTGGCCCCACCCGGTGGACCCCCGGGACCCTTCCGGTGGTCCCGGTACAATACCGGTGACCCCCGAAACTTTCCCGATGGCCGAAACTGGACTTCCTATATATAAATCTTCACCTCCGGACCATTTCGGAACTCCTCATGACATCCGGGATCTCATCCGGGACTCCAAACAACTTTCGGGTTACCGCATACTAATATCTCAACAACCCTAGCGTCACCGAACCTTAAGTGTGTAGACCCTACGGGTTCGGGAGACATGCAGACATGACCGAGACGACTCTCCGGTCAATAACCAACAGCGGAATCTGGATACCCATGTTGGCTCCCACATGCTCCTCGATGATCTCATCGGATGAACCACGATGTCGAGGATTCAATCAATCCCGTATACAATTCCCTTTGTCAATCGGTATGTTACTTGCCCGAGATTCGATCGTCGATATCCCAATACCTCGTTTAATCTTGTTACTGGCAAGTCACTTTACTCGTATCGTAATGCATGATCCCGTGACCAGACACTTGGTCACATTGAGCTCATTATGATGATGCATTACCGAGTGGGCCCAGAGATACCTCTCCGTCATACGGAGTGGCCCAGTCTCAATTCATGCCAACCCAACAGACACTTTCGGAGATACCCGTAGTGCACCTTTATAGTCACCCAGTTACGTTGTGATGTTTGGCACACCCAAAGCACTCCTACGGTATCAGAGAGTTGCACAATCTCATGGTCTAAGGAAATTATACTTGACATTTGGAAAAGCTCTAGCAAAACGAACTACACGATCTTGTGCTACACTTAGGATTGGGTCTTGTCCATCACATCATTCTCCTAATGATGTGATCCCATTATCAATGACATCCAATGTCCATAGTCAGGAAATCGTGACTATCTGTTGATCAACGAGCTAGTCAACTAGAGGCTCACTAGGGACGTGTTGTGCTCTATATATTCACACATGTATTATGATTTCCGGATAACACAATTATAGCATGAACAATAGACAATTATCATGAACAAGGAAATATAATAATAACCATTTTATTATTGCCTCTAGGGCATATTTCCAACAGATCATTCCTTAGCGAAGGTGTGAGGCTATGATTTACTACTAGTACTAGCATTATGGAACATTATGGGATTGCATTATACTGTAAATAGTAGCACTAGTAAGAAAATTTTGGCACTAGGTAGTAGTTTTTGGCGTGGATTAAGAAATTTTGGGTATGTTTTTGCTATTTTTTGTACACACCAACTAGTGTCAAAAACGTCTTACATTATGTGACGGAGGAGTACGTACTCGTACTGTAGCAGTACTAGTACTACTTTTTCTCAACTAGTAGTGCGATGTACTGTACTTCTAGTCTAGTCTAGTATAGTGCACCAGTTTTGAACTCTTGAATCTCAGGGCCAAGGAGCTACAGTTGGAAGTGGAGGGTACTACTATTCTCTAGAACCATCGATGTACTATCAATGCAGGGAAAGTACACCTACGTAGTGGCCTAGTGGGTACTCTCGATGCTCTATTCAGCTGCTCCTCTCACATAGCTGGCCTACTCAGCCGCCCCTGTCATGCACACACTAGCAGCCTGTTTATCAGCGATGGTTACTGCAGGGGTAGAACATTTGAGTTATTTGATACAGCAAGACTTGGCTTTTCGCTTCCATTTGTGGAGGTGTAATGGATCTCATCGAACTTTGTTAGTAGTTCCTTCTTTATGAATGAGATGAAGCAAAGCTTTTGCCTCCATTTCAAAAAAAACACGTCAAGAGAAATTTCTTTTATAGTAGAGTCGATAATGGGGTGAAGTCCATGCGTGCAACGCCACAAGCTACAGAGTAGTAGTAGAGAACTTTACGTACAGAGCCATATCGCACAGTTCCCAATGCCCCGTTAGGCTTTTCCAGCTCCTCGGGCTTAATTGGGAGGCACTAGTTTAAATATGCTACTAGCTGATGACGAAGCTGCAAGCGAGGTGCGGCTAGGGCGAGCACGCGAGCCACGGGATGCTGGGAAGGAAAACCCGTTCACGTGGCTAGGCTATCCAGTGCACCCAGATTGTCGTGTGGCACGTCCATTTGACTATAAAACTCAAACTACCCGTGTAAAATATTGGCTCGCAGTGAAGTTACTATTTAAAAAAAGGCCGTCGTGCGTTCGGCCGGGATCGAACCCACAAAACAAGGTATACACTCCCGCGACCACTTGTAGTACTCGTTGGAGTACAACACAACCTAGAATCGCCTTTTGTCGCTAGTAGTACGTACATTGTTCCTTACAAGAAACCCCTAATATTGCAAGAAACCACTAAAATGCCAAGAAACTGTTGGGGAATCATAGTAATTTCAAAAAAATTCCTACGCACACGCAAGATCATGGTGATGCATAGCAATGAGAGGGGAGAGTGTGTCCACGTACCCTCGTAGACCAAAAGAGGAAGCACTAGCACAACGCGATTGATGTAGTTGTACGTCTTCACGGTCCGACCGATCAAGCACTGAAAGCACGGCACCTCCAAGTTCTTGCACACGTTCAGCTTGATGACATCCCTCGAACTCCGATCCAGCAAAGCTTTGAGGGAGAGTTCCGTCAGCATGACGGCGTGGTGACGATGATGATGTTCTACCGTTGCAGAGCTTCGCCTAAGCACCGCTACAATATTATCGAGCAGGACTATGGTGGAGGGGGCACCGCACACGGCTAAGAGATCAATGGTCAATTGTTGTGTCTATGGGGTGCCCCCGTCCCCCGTATATAAAGGAGTGGAGGTAGGGCTGCAAACTAGTCGAGTTCGAGCGAGTTGGATTAGGCTCAACTCAACTCATACTAAACTTCGAGCGAGCTCAAACTGGGTGAAGCTCAAGATCAAGCGCTAGAAAGTGGCTCATGCTCAGCTTGTAACGATCTCAAGTCGATCTCGAGCTAGTTTCGAGCTAAATAAGATGATATTTTTAACAATCTAAGGCAATTTTTTGAACAAGATCGGCCACAACAGAACATCAGAAACTATTATAGAATATTATTTTAATTCAAACGGTGATAATATATCTTTTTCAAGGTAGTTTGGTGTATTCTCTCAATGAAGACAAGTAACTAAAAGATCCTTGATGAATTGCTAGGAGAAGAAAAAAAAGTTGGATCTACTCCCAAACGTTGACAAAAATAGCAGGATATTTAACATGCAGCTGACCATGTACCAAATTAAGGCCTAATTTTTCTCGGGGCTTAATTAAGCTTCCTAGTTTGCTAGTAGATAAAATGAAGAGAAACCATACACCACACATATGATAGTAAATCATCCTATTTCATTTTAATTTATATCTAGATTATGTAATATAATTGTATTATATCGAGCTAAAATCGAGCGAGCCATGGTTGGCTCAAGATCAACTTGTTTCTCGGTCGAGCTACAAAAAGGTGCTCATACTCGACTCATTTCTTAGTGAGTCGATTTCGAGTTGAGCCAAAAAACGAGTCGATCTCGAGCGGCTCATGAGCATCGAGCTTTTCTTGCAGCCCTAAGTGGAGGAGGGGGCCGGCCAAGGGGGTGGCGCGCCCTAGGGGGGGAGTCCAACTCCCACCGGGAGTAGGACTCCCTGTTTTCCTATTAGGCGAGGGAGAGGGAAGGAAGAGGAAGGAGGGAGGAAGGAAAGGGGGGCTAGCCCCCTTCCCAATTCGGATTGGGCTTGGGGAGGGGGCGCCCCCTCCCTTGCTCCTTTCCCCTCCTTTCCACTAAGGCCCAATAAGGCTCATATACCTCCCGGGGGGTTCCGATAACCTCCCGGAGCTCCGGTATTGTACCAATCTTACCCGGAACCTTTCTGGTGTCCAAATATAATCGTCCAATATATCGATCTTCATGTCTCGACCATTTCAAGACTCCTCGTCATGACCTTGATCACATCTGGGACTCCGAACAACATTCGGTACATCAAAACACATAAACTCATAATATAATTGTCATCTTACTTTAAGCATGCGGACCCTACGGGTTCGAGAACTATGTAGACATGACCGAGACATGTCTTCGGTCAATAACCAATAGCGGAACCTGGATGATCATATTGGCTCCTACATATTCTATGAAGATCTTTATCGGTCAAACCGCATAACAACATACATTGTTCCCTTTGTCATCGGTATGTTACTTGCCCGAGATTCGATCGTTGTTATCTCAATACCTAGTTCAATCTCGTTACCGGCAAGTCTCTTCACTCGTTACATAATGCATCATCTCATAACTAACTCACTAGATATATTGCTTGCAAGGCATATAGTGATGTGCATTACCGAGAGGGCCCAGAGATACCTCTCTGACAATCGGAGTGACAAATCCTAATCTCGAAATACGTCAACTCAACAAGTACCTTCGGGGACACCTGTAGGGCACCTTTATAATCACCCAGTTATGTTGTGACGTTTGGTAGCACACAAAGTGTTCCTCCGGTAAGCTGGAGTTACATAATCTCATAGTCATAGGAATATGTATAAGTCATGAAGAAAGCAATAGCAACATACTAAACAATCAAGTGCTAAGCTAACGGAATGGGTCAAGTCAATCACATCATTCTCCTAATGATGTGATCCCGTTAATCAAATGACAACTCATGTCTATGGTTAGGAAACTTAACCATCTTTGATTCACGAGCTAGTCAAGTAGAGGCATACTAGTGACACTATGTTTGTCTATGTATTCACACATGTATTATGTTTCCGGTTAATACAATTCTAGCATGAATAATAAACATTTATCATGAAATACGGAAATAAATAATAACTTTATTATTGCCTCTAGGGCATATTTCCATCAGTCTCCCACTTGCACTAGAGTCAATAATCTAGTTCACATCACCATGTGATTTAACACCAATATTCATATTTGTATATGATTAACATCCAAAGTTCACATCGTCATGTGACCAACACCCAAAGGGGTTACTAGAGTCAGTAATCTAGTTCACATCGCTATGTGATTAACACCTAAAGAGTACTAAGGTGTGATCATGTTTTGCTCGTGAGAGAAGTTTAGTCAATAGGTCTGTCACATTCAGAGTCGTATGTATTTTGCAAAATATTCTATGTCTACAACGCTCTATATGGAGCTACTCTAGCTAATTGCTCCCACTTTCAATATGTATCCAGATTGAGATTTAGAGTCATCTGGATCAGTGTCAAAACTTGCGTCGACGTAACCCTTTACGACGAACCTCTTGTCACCTCCATAATCGAGAAACATATCCTTATTCCACTAAGGATAATTTTGACCAATGTCCAGTGATCTACTCTTAGATCACTATTGTACTCCCTTGCCAAACCAGGGCAGAGTATACAATAGGTCTGGTCCATAGCATGGCATACTTTTATAGAACCTATGACTGAGGCATAGGGAATGACTTTCATTATCTTTTTATTTTCTGTCGTGGTCGGGATTTGAGTCTTACTCAATTTCACACCTTTGCAACACAGGCAAGAACTCTTTCTTTGACTGTTCCATTTTGAACTACTTCAAAATCTTATCAAGGTATGTACTCATTGAAAATCTTATCAAGCGTCTTGATCTATCTCAATAGATCTTGATGCTCAATATGTAAGTAGCTTTACTGAGGTCTTTATTTTAAAGAACTCCTTTCAAACACTTCTTTATGCTTTCCAGAAAAATTCTACATCATTTCTGATCAACAATATGTCACTCATATACTTATCAGAAATGATGTAGTGCTCCCACTCACTTTATTGTAAATACAGGCTTCACCGCAAGTCCGTATAAAACTATATGCTTTGATCAACTTATCAAAGCATATATTCCAACTTTGAGATGCTTGCACCAGTCCATAGATGGATTGCTGGAGCTTGCACATTTTGTTAGCACCTTTAGGATTGACAAAACCTTCTGGTAGCATCATATACAACTCTTCTTTAAGAAAACCATTAAGGAATGCGGTTTTGACATCCATTTGCCAGATTTCATAAAATGTGGCAATTGCTAACATGATTCGGACATAATTAAGCATCACTACAGTTGAGAAAATCTCATTGTAGTCAACACCTTGAACTTGTCGAAAAGCTTTTTGCGACAAGTCGAGATTTGTAGATAGTAACACTACTATCAACGTCCGTCTTCCTCTTGAAGATCCATTTATTTTCTATGGCTTGCCGATCATTGGGCAAGTCCACCAAAGTCCACACTTTGTTCTCATACATGGATCCTATCTCAGATTTCATGGCCTCCAACCATTTCGCGGAATCTGGGCTCATCATCGCTTCCTCATAGTTCGTAGGTTTATCATGGTCTAGTAACATGACTTCCAGAACAGGATTACCGTACCACTCTGGTGTGGACCGTACTCTGGAAGACCTACGAGGTTTTGTAGTAACTTGATCTGAAGTTTCATGATCATCATCATTAGCTTCCTCACTAATTGGTGTAGAAATCACTGGAACTAATTTCTGTGATGAACTACTTTCCAATTCGGGAGAAGGTACAATTACCTTATCAAGCTCTACTTTCCTCCCACTCACTTCTTTCGAGAGAAACTCCTTCTCTAGAAAGGATCCATCTTAGCAACGAATATCTTGCCTTCGGATCTGTGATAGAAGGTGTACCCAACAGTTTCCTTTGGGTATTGTATGAAGCTGCACTTCTCCGATTTGGGTTCGAGCTTATTAGGTTGAAACTTTTTCACATAAGCATTGCAACTCCAAACTTTAAGAAACGACAGCTTATGTTTATTGCTAAACCATAGTTCATACGGTGTTGTCTCAACGGATTTTGATGGTGCCCTATTAAAGTGAATGCAGTTGTCTCTGATGCATAATCCCAAAGAAATAGTGGTAAGTCGGTAAGATACATCATAGATCGCACCATATCCAATAAAGTGTGGTTATGATGTTCGGACACACCGTTACGATGTGGTGTTCCAGGTGGCATGAGTTTGTGAAACTATTCCACATTATTTTAACTGAAGGCCAAACTCATAACTCAAATATTCATCTCCACGATTGTCGGGGAAACTGATCCTCGAACACCTATGGGGCCGGCGGACCGGGCCCCTTTCGGTTCGGCGGGGGGCGGAGATCGCATGAAGAGCAGATCGAGGCGAGGCACACGAGCAGTTTACCCAGCTTCGGAGCTCTCCGGAGAGATAACACTCCTACTGCTGCTTGTCTAGTTGTATTATCTTGTGTTCTTGCTCTCCAAAGCGAGAGTGTGATGTTCTCTAGGCTACGGATGGATCGAAGCAAACTGTCTGAGGCTCCGAACCTATGAGCCCCAACCCCCTCTACGTTGTGCATGGGCCTCCTTTTATATGCTAAAGGGGTCACCGACAGGTGGCAACGCAGAGGAGGGTAAAAACGTAAAAAGCGAGGTAGTTGATACAGTTGCTTGCACAGTGCACCCTACCTAACCCTGACGGCAGGGGACAAGGGCATTAAATGCCCGTCTGAGTCGCCCGAACAGTGCAGAAAAGGACCGTTAGGGGCGCCATCGTTCGCCACGATGGTGATCTTGTCAGCTTCGCATGCCACTGCGCACCGCTGGCTGCACAGCCTCCCGCCACGCACGCCCGAAGAGGCCCCCAGAGCGACACGTTGGTGGATGCGCTGGAGCGTGGACGCAGAGTGGCCGCCTGACGCGGCAAGCGCCTTGCCGCTGTTGTTATCTTGTCGGGTCCGGAAGCTTGTCGCTCACCGGGCTTCGAGGTACCTTGGTTTGTCTTCCCGGCAAGCTCCTCTTGCCGGGGCCTTGTTGCCTTGCCGGAGCACGTGGCGCGTCACGGCAAGTTCATTGGAGCGCCTTGGTTGGCCTTCCCGGCAAGCTCCTCTTGTCGGGGTCTTGTCTCCTTAGCTTAAATACTTTGTTCTTGGATGGCTCCAAGGGAACCTTGGGGGATCTTGGCGATCACCCGACAAGCCTTTGCCGCGGGGTGCTGCAACTGCCCGTGCACAAGTTCGGGGTACTAGGGTACCCCTAATCTAGTACACCGACAGGAGCCCCCGGGCCTGGGCCAGACATGGTGCCGAGCGCTGTTGGGCCAGGCCCAAGACAGGGCACGGGCACACGCGGGCTGGGCCATGCCAAATCTTGTTCCGTATCCACCACACTCTCCCATAACGGCACGCGTTGAATGCGGCATCGTGGGAGAGATCGTGGGTGGTTGTTTATTCGGAAGGCCGAAACGTCCGCCCCGTCCCTCTTTATAAGCAGAGGAAATAGGGGCAGTTCGTCCCTCCTTGCTGGTTGCTGCTACTCTTTCTTCACAAACTCCGTCGCTCCCCCCTTCTTCTCGAAGCCGAGAGAGCTGCGTTCCCCCCCCCATTGCCACCAGCATCACCACGCCGTCGACCTTCTCCACCACCTCCGCCATGGCCCCGAAAGCCGACAAGGGAAAGGGCGTGAAGTCGGCCAAGGCGCAGCGGCTCGCGGCGCTGCGGAAGGAGCGGGCGATCTTCACCCCCCAGCTCGGCGTGCAGGAGCTGAGGGAGTACTTCTACCTCTTTTGGGCAACGGAGACGCGTGCGCATCCGCGCACGAGGGTACTTCCGGCCGCTGCCTCGGGGTCGGCTCCAAATGGGTACCCGTTCTTCCCGCTATTCTTCTATTGCGGGCTCTGCCCACCCTTCTCGGAATTCTTTTGTGACATTATGAACACATATGGCTTCCGCCTCCTTGACTTCACCCCCAATGTTGTCCTGACCATGGCAGTTTTCGCACACTTGTGCGAAAACTTTGTCGGAGTCCACCCTAGTGTAGCCCTTTTCCGCCATTACTTCATGCCTCGGGTAGAGAGAGGAGAGCCGCTTGCCGGAGGGATTGCTTGGATCTCAAGAGTCGGCAAGAAGGATGCGTACTTGGAGGGTGAGCTCCGCAGCAAGTGGGAGGAGTGGAGAGCGGAGTGGTGTTGGATCGTCGAGGAGGATCCGCAGCCCTTCACCGCCATGCGCCAAACTCCAATAGTGCGCGGCAATGACTGGAGCAACGTGGCCCCGGAAGACGAGAGGCTGAAGATCGCCATCACGAGGATTCTTCGCCTCAGGCTTGCCGGGCTCACCGTAGGTGCTGTCGGGGCAGATTTCCTCCGCCGCCGCATTGCCCCCCTGCAGGAGAGGGGGAGACCCGCCTGGGAATTCAAGAACTCGGCGGACATCATGAGGTTGCGGCCAGGCCTCAACTACAACTTCACCGTCTTGGAGTTGGATGCAATGCTCTTGGAATTATTCAAACGCGACCCCCAGCACCCATTCACACTGCCGAGGGGCGTAGTTCCTTTGTGCAATAAATCTTCGCTTGACCGGATCCGAGCCATGATGCCGTTGTGCGATTCACACGGCATCGTCCCAACTTGGCAAGAGCCTACGGATGACGTTGTGCAAGCATTCTTCGACACCTTGGAGGAAGTGCCAGTCCGCGCCGACGAGCAGAAGAGCCTCACCCGTGACACCACCGACGAGGAGCTGCAACTCATCGCTACTAGGGCAGAAGAGGCTGCGGCCGCAGCTGCTGCGGGTGTGTTTGGGTTCACTGTGGAGGAGGCGGAGGCTGCAGAGGCGGCAAACCTTGCCGAACGCGCGGAGTTCATGGGCGAAGAGGAGCCTGCCGGTTCTGAAGCCGAGTCGAGCGAGGCCGGCGAGGAGGAGGCTGAGCCTTTAGAGAGCTTGCCGCAGGCGGAGCCCCCGGCCCCGCCAAGGAGGCGCCTTCGCAGGGCTGGGGACACAGTGGGGCGGCAGCCGGCTCCACAGCCACCGAGCCGCACGACGCGCTCTACCGCGGCAAGCAATGTTGCCGCGGGAGCGCCTCACGCAACAGCTGCAACTGGAGCGGGATCTTCCCGGGCCACCGCCACTGCCCCCGCCAAGCGGGCAAGGGATCCTACTCCTCCACCTCGCCGCGCCGGAGGAGGGTCGGACTTCGATCTCTCCGCGCTCAGCTCCGACGAGGAGGAAGAAGAGTGAGTTTCTTTGGTGCTCTTATAATCCTTCAGTCTTGCTGTTTATATCTTGTATCTGACTTGCTCCAATCTGGACTCTTTTCTTTTCAGAACACTGGCCCAGAGAGCAGCGAAGAGGGCCAAGGCCGCGGTGATCGTCATCGAGGATGACCCCATCGCGTCGGCAGGAGGTGGGTCCGAGACCACCTTGACGGACCAGGCCATCACCCCTCGAAGCAGCCCCCAGCGCAGCCCCCAGCGTAAGTTCATAGTTTAGCCTTCTGTTGTCGGGCGCGCTTGAGTGCTTTTTCCTTTGTTGATATCTTGCTTGTTGACTTGTGCAGGAGCAGAGCAGCCTCATCAGGAGCGCCCGGAGGCCGGTCCCGAAGTGCCACCTGCTTCAACTGTGCCGCCAAGGGAGGAGTCCCTGGCAAGGGAGCGCTCTCCGGCAAGGGGGGACTCTCCGGCAAGGGACGGCACTGCTGATCCTGCGGCGACCGAGGCCACAACTGAAGATCTTGGCGCAGGTAATCCACTTGCCCAAAAACTTTCCCTTGGGTTCTGCTTCTTTCGTTTTTCCTTTCTTGGATTTTCTGATTGATTTTCCTCCCCTCTTCGTTCTTTAGACCCATCTTCGGCTGAGCCAATGGAGACTGAGGGCGCCGGCGAGGAAGGTGCCGGTGCTGATGTGACCGCCGGCGAGGAGGCCACCGGGGCTGCTGCTGCGGAAGCCGGCGAGGGGTCGGGCGATCGCACTGACGACCCTGAGGCCGCAGGAGCGCCGGGCGCTGCACCGACCGCCGAACCCTCTGCCACTTCTGCGGAGCCGGGCTCTAAGGAGCCCCAGTCCGGCGCCTATTTGAAGGCCGACGATGACATCTTCATCAAGCTACCATGGGCGTCGAGCTCCAGGGCGCCGGTCGAGGGGGAGACTTTTGACGGGGAGGTGCTCGCCTCTGCCGGACTGTCATTGGTTGATGCGCCCGGCAGCAGCAGCGGCGAGCCTGAGGAGGAGCAGCTACTGCGGAAGCTGCTGTCACTCTACCGCACCCGGCAAGCCAAGCTGGCTTCCTGGGAAGCACTTGTCGCGAAGGCAGGAGTTGATATGGAAAAGCGCGCGGAAGAGCTCCGGAGCCAAAATCAATAAGCTCTCCGGTCCCTGGCGTAGGAGCGGGAGCGAGTCGACGATGAGCGCACGGCCTTTCTTCTCGAGAAGGCCGAGGCTGAGGAGGAACAAAGACTTGCTGCCGAGAAGCAGTCCGCGCGGGAAGGCGAGCTAGTGCAGCGGAAGGCCCACCTCGACAGCTACGAGGAAGAGCTTGCCGAGCGTGAGCGAGCACTTGGCGGGGCGCTCAAGGAGGCAAAGGATGCCGCGGCAACTGCAGAGGCTGCCAATAAAGAGCTAGAGGAGAAGGTGGCGCGGCTGGAGGCCGATATTGGGAAGAGCGGCGAGGAGATTGCCGCGCTCAAGCGTGAGCGCGAGAAGGATGCTGCCGCCCACGGTGAGCTGCAAGGCCTTCTCACTGAGAGGGGCAAGGAGCTCAGTGCCGCCAAGGATTCCAAAGCAGACCTGGAGCTGAAGCTGGCCACACTGACGCAGACGCTAGAGGCCGCCAAGGAGCGGGAGAAGACCTTGGCGGAGAAGGTCAAGGCTGACGCGGCGCTGCTGGAGAGCATTGCAGTTACCCAGAACTCGTTCAGAGACACGGTGGAGCACTGGACCAAGGGCCTGGTGAACACTGCCGCCGTCATCAATGAGGAGCTAGCGCAGCTGGGGATGGATGACTTTGGGTATCCTTCCGACGAGAGCCTTCAACCCAGCGCCAAGCTCAGCCTATTCTTCAAGGGCGTGGCGACGGCACTCCAGCGGCTCTGGGAGAGGATCCCGAAGCAGCTGGCCAACGAGTCACGCAAAATTTGCGCCGGGGTTCTCCAGAAGGTGCTGATGAAGGTAGCCTTCCGCAATCCAGGCCTCAGCTTCACCAACGTCCTCCGATCCTTGCCGCCTGACGCCGATCTGGATGCACTCAAGGCCCTTGTCGCACCCATTGTGGACAAGGTGAGCGAGATCAAGTGAGTCGAGGGCGGACGCGTAGATTAGGCCGCCCATTTCTTCTTTTCCCTTGTCGCTGCTAGTCATGTTATGAGAACAGTCTGTTAGAGCTGCGACAAGTTATCTTTGTAATATAACTTTATTTCTGTTATCAATTGCAATGTTATTTCCTTTACTAGATTCCTTCCTTTGTATGTTTTCACCCTACGCTTCTAGGGAACTTGTCGGCGCAGGCGCCCGAGCCGCGAGCGCTGAGTGCGGAACTTCAGCAGCCTGCTGGCGGCGCTGCTTCTGACAAGAAACCTTGTCGCGACTAGATGCAGCACACTTAAGTTGTTGAGCGGACTCGAAACAAAGTAAGGGCGCAACTAGCCACGAGTTGGTTCCTCCGCGCACAGGTTTTCCATACAAAGCAGGGTCGTTCGAGGAAGATAACACAAAAATTTAAAAAGGTGATTGCTCAAACTTTGGCAACTTAGCTTTTCTGTCATTTGCTTCCCGGTAAGGCAAGTCCTTGTTTCAATGACGCCTGGCCCACACCACAATCTTCTCCTTCCCCCCCGGCAAACTTGTGTGCGAGAGAACCTTCTTTTCCTTTAAAAGAAAAAAGAAAGAAGAGAAAATAATAATATGGAGCTCTTCGGCTCGTTACTGCTTACCGGATGTAAGTGCTGCACAAAATGTCAGATAATCACATGCAAGAAAGGAACTAACGCATGAGATGGACAAGCTGTGCGGAGCACATGGGGTTTTACTTATGCACGGGATCTGCGCCCGGCTTTGTACAAAGGATTACATGCAACAGCGGCAAGACTTGTACAAAAGGTGGTTGCCGGAACGGGTTCCGGCAACTACGCCTTATGGGAAAAACTTACGAAGATGTTCTATGTTCCAGGAGTTGCTCACTGGAATGCCATCTTCGGTCTCAAGGCGGACAGCGCCAGGCTTTGTGACTCGTCTCACCCGATAAGGGCCTTCCCACTTCGGCGTCAACTTGTTGGAATTCTTGGCGGACTGAACGCGCCGAAGAACAAAGTCGCCTTCCTCGAAGCTTCTGGCTTTAACTTTGCGGCTATGATAGCGGCGCAAAGCTTGCTGGTATCGAGCAGCTCGTACAGCAGACTGAAGACGATCTTCCTCAAGGAGCAGCGCGTCGTCTTGCCGCAGTTGTTCTTGCTCAAGCTCATCATAAGCGAGCACTCGAGGTGATCCGTATATGAGTTCCATGGGGAGAACTGCCTCTGCTCCATAGACTAGAGCGAAAGGTGTCTGGCCAGTAGCTCGATTTGGCGTCGTTCTGATCGACCAAAGAACCACCGGCAGCTCCTCGATCCAGTTTCTTCCGCACCTGTTCAGCCTGTCGAAAGTTCTGGTCTTGAGCCCGCGCAGCACTTCAGCATTTGCCCTCTCTGCTTGACCGTTGCTTCTCGGATGAGCAACAGAAGCGAAGCAGACCTTGGCGCCAAGGTCTTGGACGTACTGCATGAAGGTGCGGCTCGTGAATTGCGTGCCGTTGTCGGTGATGATCCTGTTAGGGATCCCGAAACAGCAAACAATTGACCTGAAGAACTTGACTGCTGACTGTGTTGTCACCTTCCTCACTGGCTGCACTTCTGGCCACTTTGTGAACTTGTCGATTGCGACGTCCAAGTACTCAAAGCCCCCGACAGCTCGGGGGAAGGGGCCAAGAATATCGAGCCCCCAGACCGAAAATGGCCAGGATAAAGGGATTGTCTGGAGAGCTTGAGCTGGCTGATGTATCTGTTTGGAGTGGAACTGGCACGCTTCACACTTGGTTACTTGTGCAGCTGCATCCTGGAGGGCTGTCGGCCAAAAGAAACCTTGCCGGAAAGCTTTGCCGGCAAGTGCTCTTGCGCCAATGTGGTGGCCACATATGCCTCCATGTATTTCTGCCAACAGCTTTTGTCCATCTTCCCGGCGAATACACTTCAATTTCACACCGTTGAGTCTTCTTCTGTACAGTATGCTATCGACAAACTAGTACATACTTGACTGTCGGGCTACTCTTTCCGCTTCTTCTTGCTCTTCGGGAAGTTCTCCTGTCTGAAGGAAATGGACAATCTGCTGTGCCCATGCTGGAGCTTGTGGCTCGACAACAAGGGCTAAAGGCACATCTGCTGCTGCGGGAACGTCCGCTTCTACGGCAAGGGCTTGCGACCCTGCCGGAGCTTGATGTTCCCCGGCAAGCTTGCCGGAGCAAAACTTGTCGGGAGCGTCTGATTCAACGGAACAAACCGTAAGGCTTGCCGGAGCAGACTGCTCCTCAGCATCCTTGGTGTTGATCTAAGGGGACTTTCTTGGCGGCGGCTTCAGGGAGCTCTGCCGGAAAGTAGTCACCAGAAATCAACTTCCTCTTCTTGCTTTGTCCAGTTGATGGTGCTACGGATGGTTGAGTCAACTTAAGCACAAAGATCCCTGGTTCCACAGGTAACTTTAGTGCGGCGCACTTTGACAGACCATCAGCAATATCATTCTGAGCTCTTGGGATATGCTCCATTTGTAGGCCTTCAAAGTGCTCTTCTAGCTTCCTCACTTCATCGACATACGCTTCCATCAACGGACCCTGGTAGTTCTTGTTCACTTGTCGGACGACAAGCTGCGAGTCACCCCTGACAATGAGCTTCTTGATCCCAAGGTCTGCTGCGATTCTGAGACCGGCAAGTAATCCTTCATACTCTGCTGTATTGTTGGTTGCTTGCTCTTTGGGAAAGTGCATCTAGACTATGTACTTGAGGTGCTCTCCGGTGGGTGCGACAAGCAGCACGCCTGCACCGGCGCCTTGCAGCGAGAAGGCACCATCAAAGTACATCAGCCACTCTTTGTTTGCCTCTTCGACGGGGATGCTCGTTTCTGAAATTTCTTCATCTGGGGTTGGCGTCCACTCTGCTACGAACTCTGCCAATGCTCTTCTTTGGATAGTTGAGGTGCTCTCAAATTTGAGGCCAAAGCTTGACGGTTCCAGCACCCACTCGACAATCCTGCCCGTTGCTTCTGGATTTTGCAGTATCCTCTTCAGCGGAAAGCGAGTGACGACTGTGATCTCATGTGCTTGGAAGTAATGGCGCAGCTTTCTCGAGGCCATGAGGAGGCCGAAAAGCAACTTCTGTACACCAGAGTACCTTGATCTAGCCCCCTGCAGAAGAGAACTGACAAAGTAAACTGGGCGCTGCACCATTCTCCTTGGCATCTCATCATGCTCCTGCGCAAACCCATGTTTGTCAGGACCAGAGCTTGTCGGCGAAGCCCCCTGCTTGTCGCTGGATGGATCTGCCATGGTTGCTGGATCATCATCCGCCTCCCTCTCCGCCACTAACGCAGCACTAACCACTTGATTGGTTGCTGCTATATACAGCAGCAACTTCTCTTGCGGCTTAGGTGCGACAAGCGTTGGAGTGGAGGACAGGTATCTCTTCAAGTCCTGCAGCGCGGCCTCCGCTTCCGGAGTCCATTTCATTGGACCTGCCTTTTTCAAAATTTTGAAAAATGGCAGGGCGCGCTCAGCAGATCTAGAGATAAACCTGCTGAGAGCAGCCACGCAACCGGCAAGCCTCCGTACATCCTTGACGCGTTTTGGTGCTTCGATCTGCTCGATGGCTTTGATCTTGTCGGGATTGGCTTCAATTGCCCGCTGAGACACGAAGAACCCGAGAAGCTTGCCGGAAGGGACTCCAAACACGCACTTCTCGGGGTTAAGCTTGAGGTTGATCTTGCGCAGGTTTGCAAATGTTTCGTCTAAATCTTGAATCAAGGTCGCCTTGCTCTTGCTCTTGACCACTATGTCATCCATGTAAGCTTCCACATTTCTGTGTATTTGTGGCTCAAAAGCATGGTGAACTACCCTTGCGAATGTTGAACCAGCATTCTTCAAACCAAAAGGCATCTGTACGAAGCAGTACGTGCCACACGGGGTGATAAATGCGGTTTTCTCTTCATCTTCGGCCATGAAGATCTGATGATATCCTGAGTATGCATCAAGAAACGAAAGCAAATCACATCCGGCTATGGAGTCAACAATCTGGTCAATACGCGGCAAGGGAAATGGGTCTTTGGGACAAGCTTTATTAACATCGGTGAAGTCAATACAAAGTCTCCATTTCCCATTAGCCTTGCGCACAACAACAGGATTGGCCAACCACGTGGGATGGAGTACTCCTCTGACAAGGCATGCTGCTTCCAACTTCTTGATTTCTTCTGCGATGAATTCTTGGCGCTCTACTGCCTGCTTCCTGACTCTCTGCTTGGCGGGCCGCGCATGAGGACAGACGGCAAGGTGGTGCTCAATCACTTTCCTGGGAACACCGGGGATATCAGACGGTTGCCACGCAAACACGTCGACATTCGCCCGCAGGAAAGCAACGAGCGCGCTTTCCTATTTGGGGTCAAGAGTGGCGCTGATGGTGAAGGTACCACCAGTGCCATCCTCCTTGGCGAACACCTTATTAGTCTCAGGTGGAGCTGCCATTGCCTTCTTACACTTGCCGGTGGAGCTTGATGGTGCGCCCTCGACGGTAGCGCAGCACTCCGAGGAGGTGCGCTTGCCGGAGTAGGCATCAGAGCTCTTGCCGGACTTGGTCTTCTTCTTCCCCTCGGGAGCTTCAGCGGCAAGTGTCCTTCGTTCTACTGCGGCTGCTGCTTCCCGGTAGATCTTGTCGGCACAAATAAGAGCATCCTTCTTGTCGCCAGGGACAGAGATGACACTTATTGGGCCTGGCATTTTCAGTACGTTGTACGCATAGTGAGAGGCTGCCATGAACTTGGCGAGTGCCGGACGGCCAAGGATTCCATTGTAAGGTAATGGAATGTCGGCAACGTTAAACGTGACCCTCTCAGTCCTGAAGTTCAGCTCACTGCCAAATGTTACCGGCAACGTGATCTTTCCCTTTGGCTTGCTCCTTCCCGGGTTGATTCCTTGAAATGTGCCGGTCTCTTCGAGCTCGCTGTCAGGGATCTGGAGTTTCTGGAGCACCGCGGAGGAGATCAGATTCAAGCCGGCCCCGCCGTCAACTAGCATCTTAGTGACCTTGAGGTTGCGGATTGTTGGTGAAACCAACATCAGCAAGCACCCGACCGTAGTTATGCGATCTGGGTGGTCCTCAATATCAAAGATGATAGGCGTGCCGGACCATTTCAGAGGCTTGCGTGACTCGATGGGTGGTTCTGCGGCATTAACTTCCCACACCGACTGCTTGAGCTGGCAGTGTGAGGCATGCAGAGAAGCACCACCGTCAACGCACAGGACCTCTGTGGCTTTCTGGAACTCCTGCTCATCAATCTCCTCATCATCCATATCTTCATCGTCGCCGTCATCTTCATCGTTGTCGCGACCGCGAGGAGGTCTATCTCCTTGCCGCTGCTTGGCCTTGCCGCGGCGTCCTCCTCGGCCGGGACGTTTCTTGACGGATCCACCAGCTCCTTCCTGGGCCTTCTCTTTATCGCGTCGCTCGTATTCAGCTTTCTGTTGCTCAACAAGCTGCTCGACTCTCTTACAGTTCTGAAGATCATGGCCCTTGGTGCGGTGAATCTTGCAATACTGCTTGTTGGTGCCATCCTACTTGTCGGCGACCGCTACCTCCGCGGCAACCTCCTTGCCGGAGTCACCAGCTTTGGCTTCCTTGGCGCTACCACCGTTGCCGGACTGCTCGACAACTAGCACTTCTTTGCCTTTCCTCCTTCTGTTGTTCCGCCGCCGGTTTTTCCTTGTTGGGGCAGCATCTTCACTGTCAGATCCCCCTGCTCCTACATTTTCTCCGGGGAGTCTCCTCCCTTCCTCAGCACGCGTGCACTTGTCGTCCAGTGCATATAACTCGCTAACGTCCTTGATCTTGCACATCGCCATTTCCTCCCGCATCCTACGGTTCCGCACGTTCTGATGGAACGCGCTGATCACCGCAGCAGGGTGGACGTCTGGGATGTTGTGCTGCACACTACTGAATCTCTGAATGTACTTGCGCAGGGGCTCTCCTTCCTTCTGGGCGAGCAGATGAAGATCACTCTCCTGGCCATGAGGCTTGTGTCCGCCTGTAAAGGCGCCGACAAACTGGTGGCACAGATCAGCCCAAGAGGATATGGAGTTGTCCGGCAGGTGCATGAGCCAGGATCTAACATTGGGCTTGAGCACTAGCGGGAAGTAGTTGGAAAGGATCTTGTCATCTGGTCCCCCGGCAGCTTGCACCGCAATGGTGTAGATGCTGAGGAACTCTAACGGATGCGTTTTGCCGTCGTACTTCTCCGGTACGTCTGGCTTAAAGTTCTTTGTACTGGGCCACTGGACTTGCCGCAGCTCACGAGTGAACGCAGGACAACCTACCGCGTATGGCAGATCGCCTGGTTCCCCTGGCGCATGCATGTCCACAGAGGGCCCAGCGCACTTGTCGGATTGACGCCGCGCTTCTCTTCGGCGCTCGATGCGGGTTCGAGCGTCTTCTTGTTGTCGATCATGAAGAACTTGGCGCTGATCGCGACGAGCTCGTGGATCCGACGATGCAGTGGAGTCGCTGTCGAGGTGGATCCGGCGAGTCGGCGATCTTGGCCTTCGGGGCGGTGATTGCATGGTAGTTGCACCTCCGCCCGTTTCGTCGCCACCGGCTCGCGTCCGGCGGTCCTGCCGCGGTGGCGACGCGCTCGGACGCCGTGGAGTGTCGCCGTTGGCATAGCCGATGAGACTCTGAATGGTGGCTCTCCATTCGTCAATCTTGTCTGACGTCAGAGGGTAATCTAGGAGAAGTTGAGCTCGCGCCAAGGCTTCTGCTGGAGTGGTGGGTGGCAGTGGTGGATGGCGCGAGGAACGGGACGTGCTCGAACTTCTAACTATGTTAGAAGGAGCAGTATCCCGTCCAGGCGACCGTGCCCCGCTCGTGCCAGCACGCTGGCGTGCATGCTGGTCTTGAGCGCTCCGAGATCCACCAGCTTGGTCTTGGGCTATCATGCGTATGGCACTGCTAGTGCCATGACGTTGTTGATCTTACGCCTCCTGAGAGTGGCGTGGAACATGTACAGTCACCGAGGTTTGTGCAGCCTTGTTCTTGGACCTGGAGGCATCATGGGCTTCCTCGTCGACGTCCTTTCTTCCGCCGGCGTCCATCCCACCACTTGTTTGCTCCAACGGTGGCGGAAGTGACGTGGATGGAGCGGCCGCCGCCGAAGTCTTCTTCTTCGGTGGCATGTTGATGAAGGGAGTAAGGATCTAGCTCGTGTGAACGCCGGATCAGGTTCACGCAATCTCGATGCCCCCTACCTGGAGCGCCAAAGATGTCGGGGAAACTGATCCTCGAACACCTATGGGGCCGGCGGACCGGGCCCCTTTCGGTTCGGCGGGGGGCGGAGATCGCACGAAGAGCAGATCGAGGCGAGGCACACGAGCAGTTTACCCAGCTTCGGAGCTCTCCGAAGAGATAACACTCCTACTGCTGCTTGTCTGGTTGTATTATCTTGTGTTCTTGCTCTCCAAAGTGAGAGTGTGATGTTCTCTAGGCTACGGATGGATCGAAGCAAACTGTCTGAGGCTCCGAACCTATGAGCCCCAACCCCCTCTACGTTGTGCATGGGCCTCCTTTTATACGCTAAAGGGGTCACCGACAGGTGGCAACGCAGAGGAGGGTAAAAACGTAAAAAGCGAGGTAGTTGATACAGTTGCTTGCACAGTGCACCCTACCTAACCCTGACGGCAGGGGACAAGGGCATTAAATGCCCGTCTGAGTCGCCCGAACAGTGTAGAAAAGGACCGTTAGGGGCGCCATCGTTCGCCACGATGGTGATCTTGTCAGCTTCGCATGCCATTGCGCACCGCTGGCTGCACAGCCTCCCGCCACGCACGCCCGGAGAGGCCCCCAGAGCGACACGTTGGTGGATGCGCTGGAGCGTGGACGCAGAGTGGCCGCCTGACGCGGCAAGCGCCTTGCGGCTGTTGTTATCTTGTCGGGTCCGGAAGCTTGTCGCTCACCGGGCTTCGAGGTACCTTGGTTTGTCTTCCCGGCAAGCTCCTCTTGCCGGGGCCTTGTTGCCTTGCCAGAGCGCGTGGCGCGTCACGGCAAGTTCATTGGAGCGCCTTGGTTGGCCTTCCCGGCAAGCTCCTCTTGTCGGGGTCTTGTCTCCTTAGCTTAAATACTTTGTTCTTGGATGGCTCCAAGGGAACCTTGGGGGATCTTGGCGATCACCCGACAAGCCTTTGCCGCGGGGTGCTGCAACTGCCCGTGCACAAGTTCGGGGTACTAGGGTACCCCTAATCTAGTACACTGACAACGATCAGATCGCAGAAACTTTATTTTCTTGTTATGATGATTTTCTACTTCACTCTGAAATTCTTTGAACCTTTCAACTATTTCAGACTTACGTTTCATCAAGTAGATATACCCATATCTGTTCAAATCATCTGTGAAGGTGAGAAAATAACGATACCCGCCACGAGCCTTAATACTCATTGGTCTGCATACATCAGTATGTATTATTTCCAATAAGTTAGTAGCTCGTTCCATTGTTCCAGAGAACGGAGTTTTAGTCATCTTGCCCATAAGGCACGGTTCACAAGCATCAAATGATTCATAATCAAGTGATTCCAAAAGTCCATTTTTATGGAGTTTCTTCATGTGCTTTACACCGACATGACCCAAACGGCAGTGCCATAAATATGTTGCACTATCATTATCAACTTTGCATCTTTTGGCATCAATATTATAAATATGTGTATCACTACGATCGAGATCCAACAAACTATTTTCATTGGGTGTATGACCATTGAGGGTTTTATTCATGTAAACAGAACAACAATTATTCTCTGACTTTAAATGAATAACCGTTTTGCAATAAACATGATCAAATCATATTCATGCTCAACACAAACGCCAAGTAACATTTATTTAGGTTTAACACTAATCCCGAAAGTATAGGGAGTGTGCGATGATGATCATATCAATCTTGGAACCACTTCCAACACACATCATTACTTCACCCTCAACTAGTCTCTGTTTATTTTGTAACTCCTGTTTTGAGTTACTAATTTTTAGCAATCGAACAAGTATGAAATACTTAGGGGCTACTATAAACACTAGTAAGGTACACATCAATAACCTGTATATCAAATATACCCTTGTTCACTTTGCCATCCTTCTTATCCACCAAATATTCAGGGCATTTCCGCTTCCAGTGACCATTTCCTTTGCAGTGTAAGCACTGAGTTTCAGGCTTAGGTCCAGCTTTGGGCTTCTTCGTGGGAGTGACAACTTGCTTGTCATTCTACTTGAAGTTCCCTTTCTTTCCCTTTGCTCTTTTCTTGAAACTAGTGGTCTTGTCAATCATCAACACTTGATGCTCTTTCTTGATTTCTACCTTCGTCGATTTCAATATCACGAAGAGCTCGGGAATCGTTTTCGTCATGCCTTTCATACTATAGTTCATCACGAAGTTCCAGTAACTCGGTGATGGTGACTAGAGAACTCTGTCAATCACTATCTTATCTGGAAGATTAACTCCCACTTGATTCAAGCGATTGTAGTACCCAGACAATCTGAGCACATGCTCACTAGTTGAGCAATTCTCCTCCATCTTTTAGCTATAGAACTTGTTGGAGACTTCATATCTCTCAACTCGGGTATTTGCTTGAAATATTAACTTCAACTCCTAGAACATCTCATATGGTCCATGACGTTCAAAAATGTCTTTGAAGTCCCGATTCTAAGCCATTAAGCATGGTGCACTAAACTATCAAGTAGTCATCATATTGAGCTAGCCAAACGTTCATAACGTCTGCATCTGCTCCTGCAATAGGTCTGTCACCTAGCGGTGCATCAAGGACATAATTCTTCTATGTAGCAATGAGGACAATCCTCAGATTATGGATCCAATCCACATCATTGCTACTAACATCTTTCAACACAGTTTTCTCTAGGAACATATCAAAATTAACATATGAAAACAACAACGCGAGCTATTGATCTACAACATAATTTGCAAAATACTACCAGGACTAAGTTCATGATAAATTTAAGTTCAATTAATCATATTACTTAAGGACTCCCACTTAGATAGACATCCCTCTAGTCATCTAAGTGATCACGTGATCCAAATCAACTAAATCATAACCGATCATCACGTGAGATGGAGTAGTTTTCAATGGTGAACATCAAAATGTTGATCATATCTACTATATGATTCCCGCTCAACCTTTCCGAGGCCATATCTGCATATGCTAGGCTCGTCAAGTTTAACCTGAGTATTCCGCGTGTGCAAAACTGGCTTGCACCTGTTGTAGATGGACGTAGAGCTTATCACACCCGATCATCACGTGGTGTCTGGGCACGACAAACTTTGGCAACGGTTCATACTCAGGGAGAACACTTTTATCTTGAAATTTAGTGAGAGATCAATGCTACCGTCAATCAAAACAAAATAAGATGTATAAAAGATAAACATTATATGCAATCAAAAATATGTGACATGATATGGCCATCATCATCTTGTGCCTTTGATCTCCATCTCCAAAGCATCGTCATGATCTCCATCGTCACCGGCATGACACCATGATCTCCATCATCTTGATCTATATCAATGTGTCGTCACATGGTCGTCTCGCCAACTATTTCTCTTGCAACTATTGCTATCGCATAGCGATAAAGTAAAGCAATTATTTGGCGCTTGCATCTTATGCAATAAAGAGACAACCATAAGGCTTCTGCCAGTTGCCGATAACTTCAACAAAACATGATCATCTCATACAACAACTTATATCTCATCATGTCTTGACCATATCACATCACAACATGCCCTGCAAAAAAAAGTTAGACGTCCTCTACTTTGTTGTTGCAAGTTTTACGTGGCTGCTACGGGCTGAGCAAGAACCGTTCTTACCTACGCATCAAAACCACAAAGATAGTTCGTCAAGTTAGTGTTGTTTTAACCTTCTCAAGGACCGGGCATAACCACACTCGGTTCAAGTAAAGTTGGAGAAACTGACACCCGCCAGCCACCTGTGTGCAAAGCACATCGGTAGAACCAGTCTCGCATAAGCGTACGCATAATGTCGGCCAGGCCGCTTCATCCAACAATACCGCCGAACCAAAGTATGACATCCTGGTAAGCAGTATGACTTGTATCACCCACAACTCACTTGTGTTCTACTAGTGCATATAACATCAACGCATAAAACCTAGGCTCGGATGCCACTTTTGGGGAATCGTAGTAATTTCAAAAAAAATCCTACGCACACGCAAGATCATGGTGATGCATAGCAACGAGAGGGGAGAGTGTGTCCGCGTACCCTCGTAGACCGAAAGCGGAAGCGTTAGCACAACGCAGTTGATGTAGTCGTACATCTTCACGGTCCGACCGATCAAGCACTTAAAGCACGGCACCTCCGAGTTCTTGCACACGTTCAGCTCTATGACGTCCCTCGAACTCCTATCCATCCAAGCTTTGAGGGAGAGTTCCTTCAGCACAACAGCATGGTGACGATGATGATGTTCTACCATCGCAGGGCTTCGCCTAAGCACCGCTACGATATTATCGAGGAGGACTATGGTGGAGGGGGGCACCACACACGGCTAAGAGATCAATGATGAATTGTTGTGTCTATGGGGTACCCCCTCCGCCGTATATAAAGAAGTGGAGGAGGGGGCCGTCCAAGGGGGGTGGCGCGCCCTAGGGGGGAGTCCAACTCCCACCGGGAATAGGACTCCCCCTTTTCCTATTAGGAGAGGGAGAGGGAAGGAAGAGGAAGGAGGGAGGAAGGAAAGGGGGGGCCGACCCCCTTCCCAATTCGGATTGGGCTTGGGGGGCGCGCCCCCTCCCTTGCTCCTTTCCCCTCCTTTCCACTAAGGCCCAATAAGGCCCATATACCTCCCGGGGGGTTCCGGTAACCTCCTGGAGCTCCGGTATTGTCCCAATCTCACCCGGAACCTTTCCGGTGTCCAAATATAATCGTCCAATATATCGATCTTCATGTCTCAACCATTTCGAGACTCCTTGTCATGTCCTTGATCACATCCTGGACTCCGAACAACCTTCGGTACATTGAAACACATAAACTCATAATATAATTGTCATCTTACTTTAAGCGTGCGGACCCTGCGGGTTCGAGAACTATTTAGACATGACCGAGATACGTCTCCGGTCAATAACCAATAGAGGAACCTGGATGCTCATATTGGCTCCTACATATTCTATGAAGATCTTTATCGGTCAAACCGCATAACAACATACGTTGTTCCCTTTGTCATCGGTATGTTACTTGCCCGAGATTCGATCGTCGGTATCTCAATACCTAGTTCAATATCGTTACCGGCAAGTCTCTTTACTTGTTACGTAATGCATCATCTCGTAACTAACTCATTGGCTATATTGCCTGCAAGGCTTACAGTGATGTGCATTACTGAGAGGGCCCAAAGATACCTCTCCGACAATCAGAGTGACAAATCCTAATCTCGAAATACATCAACTCAACATGTACCTTCAGAGACACCTATATAGCACCTTTATAATCACCCAGTTACGTTGTGACGTTTGGTAGCTGTAACATCCCAATTTTTATTAAATTCGGATGTTAATAGAATCATTCAATGCATATCATATTTCTTTGCATTTTGGAGTTTTAAAAAAAATATTCAAATAATATTTTCCACTCGAGAAAAACAAATGAGAGGGGATAAGATGACTTCCTCAAAATATAAAAGGGTGGGAAATTTTATTTTGAATATTATTTGAAGTTTTGGAGTTTATTTGGTATTTTTTTTATCTGCAAAAAATGCATTAATTGCATTAGGAAATATTTTCAAAATGTTCCGTGCTTAAGTTAATGTTCATTAGGCTTTAAATATTGCATAGTTATTTTATAAATTTTGTGGTGTTTTATTAATTCTTTTGAATTAATTATGACCACTTTAGTGTTCTGTTTAAAAAAAAACACACGCACACA
>NC_057807.1:597481437-597490074 GCF_018294505.1 Triticum aestivum
CTCGCCTCCTCTCACTGCCGCTGCCAGGCGGGCCCCGCTCGTCAGCTCGTCCCCAACCTCCCGCTTCTCCCGCAGGATGAGCACGCGCACGCACTCCCGAACCCGCCGGCCGAAGCTCTCGGGATAGAGCTTATCCCGCTGCTCCCCGACGCCCTCCCCTCGCCTATATAAAGGCCAAGACCCCCTCTTCCATCCTCGCCGACCCGCACCTTCCCACGCCGCCCCTACCGCTCGTCGTCGCCGTTCGCATCTCGCCGGAGCTCCGAGCCCCGCCGTCCTCGCCCCGCCCCGTCCGGACGTCGCCGACGCACGCCGCCACCACCTTCGCGACGCCCTCGACGCGCCGCACCTCCCCATCTTCTTCCCCGACGCCGAGGACCGCCGTAGCCGCCGCCCCCTCCGTCACCGACGCCGCGCCGCCATTTTCATCGTCGCCGGCCACCACCACCACCCACTGTAAGCCGCCGCCCCACCCTCGCCCGTTAGATCGGACCCCAACGGTCCAGATTAGATTAGGTTCGGTTTTTTTTTATTTTGCGAAGAGGTACGCGGTTAACCGCGGTTCCCTTAGACCGGCCGGTTTTATTTAAACCGAGCGTCGGTTTTTCTTTAGTTAGCCGCCGCCACTGTTTTCCTTATTTAGCGGCCGTTCGCCGTATAACCTCCGCAGCGGACGCTGCTCGGCCAGCCACGAGCCACCACGTGGCCAGGGACTTGTTTGCGATAGTTTTCTTCTCTGTTTAGTCCCTGTAATTAGCAGATTAGTCCCTAAACTTCGCGTAGCCACAACTTTTTAACCGTAGATCCAAACTCGATGAAACCAGCGGCAAATTCTTCGTATTGTTTAGCTCTATCCAGTGGTATCCTTTTTGCAAACTTTTGACAGATTCAAATTTGAATTTATTCAGATTTGAATTCGAACTTCAAATGGCCATATCTCCCAAACCGTAGCTTCGATTAAGTTGATTCTTTTTGCACTTTGTCACCGTAGCCAAACCCTATCACCTGGACCTTTGTCACAATACTTTTCACACACTAGAATCTGCCCATTAATATTTTACTAGTAAGCATAGTACGCACTATAGTTCACATCACTCTTTGAACCATAGGCCTATGTTGTTTTGCATCTAGAAATATTTTTCATGCTAGTTAAGTGTGATGTTTGTTCTTTTGGTTTTTCTGAGACTTTTGCTTTGCATGTTCTTCTTGGTTCTCTTGAATGTTTGTTTATGTTTGTTTATCTCCTTTGCGATAGATTGCCCGGAGTGCGAAGCAGAATATTTTCAGTCTTTAGAGTTCAACCAGCAGTACCAAGGCAAGTTGCATCTTGATCATGTTTCCTTACCTATGTCTTTTATGCACTTAGTTCTTTGCGGTAGGACTGCATGGTAGGAATTGATGCCGCATGACTATGCTTTTCACCCAGTAGTTCATTGAGGTAGGTCTGAACCATATGACATTGTCGCCATCGTTTTACATTATGTTGCCTCGCTAAGTAGACGTGGATTGGGGAGTGAACATTGTAAAGTATGAGTAACAATGTAGTAAGTAGGACCTAAGATAATTAATGAACTACCTGGGCGGAAACTTGATGGAATGGTGGCGAAGTACAGTGGGGCACGCATGGGAAATCCATGGTGGTGCACCACTAGTGGACCGTCCGCTCAGGCTCAAAGAGATCAATCGTATTCTCATGTCTAGAAGCTTACGTGTGCAGCCACAAGCCAATATGGGCTCTGGCTTAGTTGAGTAGTTAGTGTGACTCCTTCCGGGATGGGCTAGCAGATGTAGAAGGATGTAGGTGTACCGGCCTATCCGTGGGTTAAGGGGAAGCATTTTCGAAAGACTATGTCTCGATCTTCCGATCATGGAGGTGGTCGAGTCTTGTGGGGAAAAGTGCGCAACCTCTGCAGAGTGTCAACCTAATCGATTAGCCGTGTCCCCGGTTACGGACATCTTGAGCATCTAGTAGTGAAAATGCTGGGAGATCTCCTCACCTTTAATTAAACAGTTGGGATTTAAATGAAACTTGGGAACGGATGGAGTTGGGTTTGCCAACTCATCCTATGCAAATGTGTAGTAGTAGAATAACATCTTTTCTAATAGGGAAAAACTAGCTTTATGCAAAAATTAAACTTAGAGCTTTCCACCAGCCAAATTGCATGTACAAGTAGGTTCATTACACTTATGATGTGACTTGCCAGTACATTCAATGTACTGACCTATATGGCTGCAACTTATCACGTTGCAGATATATCCGACGAGGATTAAGGTGCGATAGGTCGATGTTCTACACTCAGCCTTGCTCGTGGAGTTGGACTCATTTACTACTTTGCTTCCGCAGTATTTGCTTATTGGCTCTATGCCCTATTTGGTAATAAATGTATTGCTCCTGGACTATCGATGTAATAAAGAGATGTGTGTTATTTCTGTTATTTCATCGAGTACTGTGTGTGCTAGCAAGTCGATCCAGGGACTAGCACGGTAAGCACAGAGACTTCGACTCTTACCGAGTCGGGTCGCTACAAGATGGTATCAGAGCACACGTTGACTGTAGGACGCGACCCCTAGAAAATGGAAAAGCCATAGGATAAAACTTTATTTTTCACTTTCTCTATATATCCTTTGGTCTCGTACCTTCTTTACTTCTGTACTAATTTCTTCCCTCTTTCAAAATTTAGATGTCGTCCGCCATTGTCGAGTTTGAGCAGCCCGATGAGACCATGCCTTTTGGACGGCAGCTGGTGAAGATCGTGAAGCACCTGAAGATTGGGCTTCCCACATTCACTGGAACCTTCACCGCCACCCTGCCCGAGGAGACATGTTGGAGGATCGATGCCCATATCCCTGGACGCATCCTCGGAAACCGCACCAAGCCCATTGATTTCCATGTGGATACTGCAACATGGGGCTTGGGCAGGGGCATCGCTGCTCACATTGCTCTCGGACGCATTCGGGAGGAGTATGACGAAGACCTCAAGAGGACCTCCTTCGTGATGTACGGACGCCGTGACGCAAAAGGAGATGTGGTGCGTACCCTGGAGGACGAGACGATAGCATCCCATATTCAGGACATGGAGGATCACATTCGTATGATGGAGCTGGAGCTGTCTGACAACATGATCGTCATCAAGAACCTCATGACTCGCAAGGCCGATCTCGAGGAGGAACTCCAAGACGCTCGCATCGAGCATGAGGGAGAGCTGGACGCACTAGAGGAGAAGATCGACGATCTGAAGCTTGAGCTTGAGGAGGCCAAGGAGAAGCTGGATGAGGGAGAAAACATTCAGGAGGATCACTCGTATGGTGCCTATGTCAGCCAGGACAAGGACCAGGGTGATGAGCTTAGAGATGATGACACCGACAGTGATGCAAGAACACCTGATGTCAACATGGTTGACTGGTCTTCATCCGACGAGAGTTAGATTTTATACCACCATGAGAGTTGGAAATTTGGTTTCGTTATCCGATTAGTTTTATTTCATTTGTGAGACCTTGTCAAATCTTGTGACATGGCTTACCTTAGGTTTGATTGTTCATGTGAACCCCTTTGAGTGAAATTGAATTGGAGTGATTTGAAGTTTTATTGCTATCATGTGCATATGGGTAGTATGATTTTACTCCCTAGGCCTTATTCTATTCTGACTTCTCATCCACTCTAAACCCATCAGATGCCTTCAAGACGTGACCCCGAATTCAACTTTCCGCCGGGGCTCACGCAATTGATCCAGCAGCAGAATGCTCTTATGCAGATGCTCATTCAGAACCAGAACCAGAACAACAACAACCCACCGCCGCCACCCCCAGTTGATAGTCTTACCCGTTTTCTGAGGCTGAAACCACCCGTGTTCTCCAGCAGCACGGAGCCAATCATCGCAGATGACTGGCTCCGCAAGATAGGAAGGGAGCTAGCCACGGTGGGATGCAATGATGCTGAGAAGGTGAAGTTTGCCGCCCATCAGCTGGATGGCCCGGCCGCTGCTTGGTGGGAGAACTACACCACCACATACCCCTTGGAGAATGTGACTTGGACTCAGTTCCAGCAGGCATTCCGCACTGCTCATGTCTCAGCTGGAGCCATGAGTCTGAAGAAGAAGGAGTTCCGCAGCTTGCGCCAGGGAGGACGCACGGTATCCCAGTATGCTGATGAGTTCAGTAAGTTGGCCCGTTATGCACCAGGGGACGTGGCCACTGATGCAGCCAAGCAGGAGAAGTTTCTGGAGGGACTAAACGATGAGTTGGGAGTTCAGTTGGCTGTGGTGACCTTTGCGAACTATCAGGAGTTGGTTGATAAGGCTACCATTCTCGAGGGCAAGCACCAGCAGATGGAGAATCGTAAGAGAAAGTACGGTCATGGGAAGTATAACTCTGGAGTTCAACAAAAACCCCGCTATAGCCCGTACTCAGGAAGTTCTGGATCAGGAACTAGCAAGTTTGGAGGGAATCATCATAACCATGGAGGCCACATTCAGCATGGAGGAAATGGACACAACCACCATGGTCACAAGCATGGAAATGGCAATGGAGGGAATGGCAACCAGCAGCATTTCAACTCTTCTACACCAATGAAGAAAGATCTGAGTCACATCACTTGCTTCAAATGCAAGAAGACAGGGCACTACTCCAATGAGTGTCCTGAGGCGCAGAATGGAAATGGAAATGGCAATGGGAATTCTGGAGGCAAGAAGCCTAATCCTTTCACTAAGGGGCATGTGAATCATGTCAATGTGGAAGAGGTCTATGAACAGCCTGACGCAGTGATTGGTAAGTTCTTGGTTAATTTATTTCCAACACTCATTCTTTTTGACACTGGTGCATCGCATTCATTCATATCGAGGGGATTCGTGGATAGACATAAGTTGCCTACCATAGCTCTTAAGGCACCCATTCTAGTGAGTTCCCCAGGAGCCGAGTCTATGGCTAGTCAGGGATGTTTCCAGTTGCCTTTGAACATAGGGGGACATGTTTTCCCTACGGATATGATCATACTAGAGTCACAAGGGTTGGATGTAATCCTAGGGATGGATTGGATGTCCAAGTATGAGGGGACCATCGATTGTGCTAGTAGATCGATTTTTCTCACCACCCCAGAGAAGAAGAGGATCAAGTATGTATCCAGGCTTAAGCCTAAGAGGACTCAGGTGAACTCTCTTACGGGGGTTGTCCAGGAAGAAGTACCAGTGGTGAAGGATTATCTCGATGTATTTCCAGAGGAGTTACCAGGTATGCCGCCAGATCGGGAGATTGAGTTTTTGATTGAGTTGCTGCCAGGTACAGGACCTATCTCCAAGAGGCCGTATCGGATGCCCGCTAATGATTTGGAGGAAGTCAAGAAACAGATTAAGGAGTTGCTAGAGAAAGGGTATATTCGCCCGAGTTCATCACCTTGGGGAGCCCCAGTACTCTTAGTAGAGAAGAAGGATGGAACCTTGAGGATGTGTGTGGATTACCGCTCTTTGAACGAAGTGACCATCAAGAACAAGTATCCCCTACCGATGATCAATGACTTGTTTGACCAGCTAGAAGGAGCTAGTGTTTTCTCCAAGATTGATCTTCGATCGGGTTATCACCAATTGAAGATCCGTGAGAAGGATATACCCAAGACAGCTTTTACCACAAGGTATGGGCTTTATGAGTATACAGTCATGTCCTTTGGTTTGACTAATGCCCCTGCCTATTTTATGAGCATGATGAACAAGGTGTTCATGGAGTTCTTGGATAAGTTCGTTGTGGTATTCATTGATGACATATTGGTTTTCTCCAAGAATGAGGAGGAACACGCTGAACATCTGCGCTTGGTTCTGGAGAAGCTCAGAGAACATCAACTTTATGCCAAGTTCAGCAAGTGTGAGTTTTGGCTCAAGGAAGTCGGATTCCTTAGACATGTTGTGTCAGGTGAAGGGATTGCAGTGGACCCTACCAAGGTAGAGTCAGTCACCGAATGGAATGCACCCACCACAGTTGGCGAGATTCGCAATTTCCTTGGACTTGCAGGATATTACCGGAGATTTATTGAAAATTTCTCTAAGATTGCAAGGCCCATGACAACGTTGTTGAAGAAGGACACCAAGTACGTTTGGACTGAAGAGTGTGAAGCCAGCTTTCAAGAGTTGAAGAAGCGTTTGGTTACAGCCCCAGTGCTAATCCTACCTGACGTACACAAGGACTTTCAGGTGTATTGTGATGCTTCACGTCAGGGACTTGGAGGTGTTCTTATGTAGGAGGGAAAAGTTGTAGCTTATGCTTCACGACAGCTTCGACCTCATGAGTTGAACTATGCCACGCATGACTTGGAGTTAGCAGCCGTTGTGCATGCACTCAAGACATGGAGACACTATCTTATTGGGAATCGTTGTGATGTTTACACGGATCACAAGAGTTTGAAGTACATTTTCACGCAGAAGGAGTTGAATCTCAGGCAAAGGAGATGGTTGGAACTTATAAAGGATTATGACATGAGTCTGCATTATCATCCAGGAAAAGCCAATGTTGTGGCGGATGCTTTGAGCCGTAAGAGTTACGTTAACACCCTTACAGCAGGAGATTTACCTCAGGAGTTATGTGATGAGCTTAGAGACCTTCAGTTAGAAATAGTTCCAAGAGGTTATGTTGCCGCACTCGAGGTACAGTCCACCTTGTTGGGAAGAATCAGAGAAACCCAGAAGTTGGACCAAGGTATTGCTGAGATAAAGGAAATGATGAGAAAAGGGAAAGCAAAAGGATTCCGTGAGGATGAAAATGGAACCATATGGTTTGAGCAACGGATTTGTGTACCCAATGATCCAGAGATCAGGAAGTTGATTCTTCAGGAGGCTCATGACTCACCATATTCGATACACCCAGGCAACACCAAGATGTATTTGGACTTGAAGGAAAGTTTTTGGTGGGCCGGTATGAAGAGAGAGATTGCCGAGTATGTGGCAATATGTGATGTATGTCAGAGAGTAAAGGCAGAGCATCAGAAACCAGCAGGTTTACTTCAGCCGTTGCCAATACCTGATTGGAAATGGGATAAACTTGGTATGGACTTTATCACGGGGTTACCCAGGACCCGTTCAGGTTATGATTCCATTTGGGTGATAGTGGATCGTTTGACCAAGGTTGCTCACTTCATTCCAGTGAAGACCACCTATACAAGTGCTAAGCTGGCAAAGATATATATGACCAGGATTGTATGTCTGCATGGAGTTCCGAGGAGCATCGTATCAGATAGAGGAACACAGTTTACCTCAAAGTTTTGGAATCAGTTGCATGAAACTTTGGGTACCAGGCTAGAGTTTAGTACAGCCTTCCATCCACAGACTGATGGGCAGACAGAGAGAGTCAATCAGATTCTGGAGGACATGCTGAGAGCTTGTGCGCTAGACTATGGGTCTAGTTGGGATGATAACTTACCCTACGCAGAGTTCTCGTACAACAACAGCTACCAAGCCAGTTTGCAGATGGCCCCTTTCGAGGCATTGTATGGCAGGAAATGCAGGACACCTTTGATGTGGAATGGAGTTGGAGATCGCAAATTATTTGGACCTGATTTGATCAGGGATTCAGAGGAGAAGGTCAAGTTGATTCGTGACAGACTTAAGATAGCCCAGTCAAGGCAGAAAAGTTATGCTGATGCTAAACGCAAGGAAGTGATCTATGAACTGGGAGATAGAGCATATCTTCGAGTGTCTCCACTTCGAGGTATTAAGAGATTTGGAGTCAAAGGAAAGTTAGCACCACGATTTGTGGGACCATATAGAGTTCTGGAACGCAGAGGAGAGGTTGCATACCAGTTGGAATTACCAGAGGCTTTGACAGGAGTTCATGATGTGTTCCATGTTTCCCAGCTGAAGAAGTGTCATGCAGAGATGGCGGATATTCCTTTGAGAGATACAGTGCCACTCGAGGCAATTCAGTTAGAGAGCGATCTGACTTATGAGGAGAAGCCTATTAAGATTCTTGAGACTGCAGAGAGGATCACTCGAACCAAGAGCATCAGGTTCTGCAAAGTTCAGTGGAGTCACCACACCGAGGAGGAAGCTACCTGGGAAAGAGAAGAAGATCTCAGGCAGGACCATCCACACCTTTTTGCTGGCCAACCCGAATCTCGAGGACGAGATTCATCTTAAGGGGGGTAGGTTTGTAACATCCCAATTTTTATTAAATTCGGATGTTAATAGAATCATTCAATGCATATCATATTTCTTTGCATTTTGGAGTTTTAAAAAAAAATATTCAAATAATATTTTCCACTCGAGAAAAACAAATGAGAGGGGATAAGATGACTTCCTCAAAATATAAAAGGGTGGGAAATTTTATTTTGAATATTATTTGAAGTTTTGGAGTTTATTTGGTAATTTTTTTTATCTGCAAAAAATGCATTAATTGCATTAGGAAATATTTTCAAAATGTTCCGTGCTTAAGTTAATGTTCATTAGGCTTTAAATATTGCATAGTTATTTTATAAATTTTGTGGTGTTTTATTAATTCTTTTGAATTAATTATGACCACTTTAGTGTTCTGTTTAAAAAAAAACACACGCACACACTCACCGCAGCCTGGACCGAAACTGGGTTCGGCCTAGGAGCGCCCCAACCGGCCCAGCTGGCCATTTGGCTCAAGGCCAGCGCCCCAAAGCCCGCGCGCCAGAAACCC